>NC_134487.1:195746164-195938664 GCF_040206685.1 Ascaphus truei | reverse complement strand
TACACATGTTAAAAAACCTTTTGAAAAAATTAACAAGTTAAATAAAATACATTTCTTTAGTTCACTTACCATTACTTACCCCACCGACTCCCGTTGCGCAGCTTACTCACGAACCAATCCACGATCAGGAACCCATAAAATAAAAAACCATAAAATAATAAACATTAAACTAAAAATCCAAAACAATCCACGGTCTTCTACTTGTAATCCATCTTCATCTGTATTCTTCTTTCTTCTATCTCCTTCCAGACCAGGGCGTGGCCGCAGACGGGGAGAAGACCCTGCCCCGCCCCGCTGGAAGGAGATAGAAGAAAGAAGAATACAGATGAAGATGGATTACAAATAGAAGACCCGTGGATTGATTTGGATTTTTAGTTTAATGTTTATTATTTTATGGTTTTTTATTTTATGGGTTCCTGATCGTGGATTGGTTCGTGAGTAAGCTGCGCAACGGGAGTCGGTGGGGCCAAGTAATGGTAAGTGAACTAAAGAAATGTATTTTATTTAACTTGTTAATTTTTTCAAAAGTTTTTTAACATGTGTATTTTTTTTTGTGGTATATCATTTCTTGCCACTGTATGTATGTATGTATATATGTCTAGAGAGATATATACATACAGGGTAAGAAATGATGTTGTTTTAAAAGCTTGATTTGATGTGTTTTAAATTAATTTGTCTATGCTGCTATGCTTTATTGTGAGTTTAAAGTATTTTAAAATTAGATAGATGTATTCCTTGGTATTGTATTGTGTGTTGCCTTGGTTTTAAAGGTTGTATTCTGGTCGGTACTGTATTTTTTCACAGGCTAAATTGTTCTGCTCCAGGCGTGAATTAGTTAATTGTTTCATTGTTCTTGACGGAGTGTGAATTGTTTAGGGATGTAAATAATGATTGCTAATTGATTTTTGTTTACTTGGTTGATTCATTTGCAGAATGTATATGGTGCATAGATTTTATGCATCATATATATTGGAATGTGAGGTTTTTCATTGGTTTGTGATGATATAGATTGTGAGATCAATTAGGATTATTAAAGGAAATTGATTTTAATGTAGTGTCTGTATGGAGAAGTGTTTGGTTGTAGGACAGTATGCTTTTGATAACCCTTCTACATTTATTTGTATATTGGTTCATCGTGTGTATATATACTGTGTGTATATATATATATATATATATATATATATATATATATATATATATATATATATATATATATATATATATATATATATTGTATATATATATATATATATATATATATATATCTCTCTCTGTATATATATACAGTATATATATATACTGTATATAGTTGCATGATGAAGCTACTGTACAAATTCATGGGTGAAGGGTGGGTATCGGGCCTGTGTGGCTTAACCCCTTAATCACCTTTGCGGTTATTATCTGATAAGGTGTTTAAGGGGTTAATTGATATCTGAATGTACTTGCAATGTATTGGCTTTTGATTTTTGTTTACTTGTTTGATTCATTTGCAGAATGTATATGGTGCATAGATTTTATGCATCATATATATTGGAATGTGAGGTTTTTCATTGGTTTGTGATGATATAGATTGTGAGATCAGTTAGGATTTTTAAAGGAAATTAATTTTAATGTAGTGTGTCTGTATGGAGAAGTGTTTGGTTGTAGAACAGTATGGTTTTGATAACCGGCACCTCATAAAGGGGGCTGTATCTCGGGGAGCAGGGGGTCTCCGGACCTGAAACCAATGCGGTTCAGCTCCGGAGACCCCCTGCACATCTACACTATAAATAGAAATGTATTTCAAATGTATTTATTTATAGTCATTTATTTATTTAGATTTATTTATTTATTTTTTGGCGGCTTCTGTGTGTGAGTTTTTTTTTTATTGTGGGTAGCGGGGGTGGGTGAAGGGGGTATTAGCCCCAACGGTGGCTGTTTAGGGCTTGCGGGGGGTAGCGGGAGGGCTTAACCCCTTCATAACCGTAGCGGTATTAACTGCTACGGCCGTGAAGGGGTTAAGTGCACCCGCAACCCCCCCGCAAGTCCTAAACTCTCACCAAGGGCCAAATACCCACTTCACCCACCCCCGCTACCCACAATAAAGCAGGCACGGTGAGTTAACCCCTTCATTGCCTTAGCGGCTATCCGCTATGGTAATGAAGCAGCATTTCTGTAATTTTAATATTATTGTGCAGGAGCAGGGGGTCCCTGAGCATTAATTTCTGGATCAGGGAACCCTCTGCTCACTGTACAATATTATTAAAATACAGAAATGCTGCTTCATTACCGTAGCACATAGCCGCTAAGGTAAGGAACGAGTGTTTATTTATATATGTTTTTTATTCATACTGTAGATGTGCAGAGGGTCTCCGGAGCAGAAATGTTTTGGTTTTAGGTCTGGGGACCCCCTGCTTCCCGAGATACAGGCCCCTTTATGGGCCCCTCTTACCCTCCCCCATTGTCTTATTCTATGTTTATTTGTTTGCAGTTTTTCCTTTATTGTTTTTCCCCCCACTCCTCTTCCCTGTGTCTCTCCCCCCTACTCTTGTGCTTTTTAAGATCCATATATTCTGCATTTATAGTCGTGTAGCATTTCCATATTTGTGTGATAACTATAGTTCTATTATTACCGCTATTACATTTTTGGCTTATTCTGTGACTCTTTTGTTTTCTCTATTAATCAGTGTGTGCTGGAGCCCTTGTTTTGGTTTATATGATCTTCAGTGGGGTTGTTTGGGGCCACTTTGTTCCGTTTGCACCCTGTACTTCATGATTTTTTTTATTCATTATTTAGAGTGCTGTCTATTATTGTTTATACACAAATTATTATATAAGGTAAAAAGAAAAACATTATAAAAAATAACTTTATTTAAAAAAAAATTGTGAAGTGGTGCTCATATAGATACAGTTACTTATGCGCTGGATGTACTACATTCCGGATGTGAAAGTCCTCTTGTTCCTATAAATATATTTCATAATTAGCCCATATACAGTAAATAAGAGTCAATTGTTATAAAATTTGACGAGCATATTTAGTGATATATGTGTAGCCCTGTTTCCCCTACCCCTAAGTGAGATTGGGGTGGGTATGCCTTCTCCAGCTACTTCTAGGTGTGTTGGGCTGTGACCTGTAGGTAAACAGGAAGGCTGAGTGCTCCGCTATGTGTGGGGAGAGACAGGACAGGTTACAGGTTTACCTAATTTCTTCGGTGATGCAGCTCCTACCGGCCAATAAAAACAGAAAAAACACACAACCTTCCACTCAAAACCTTCCAACAAATTCAACACTGATGTTGAGTCTCTCAAATATGAAGGAAGTTTTGCCACATAGGGTTGGAGGAAATAGTCCACATATTGGGACAGATTAGCTGTTAGACTCTGATTCCCGATATGATCGGTCTACCGGGCGGATTAGTTAGACTTTTATGTGTTTTTGGGAGGTGGTAAAAAATACAAGAAGTCATATTCACTTTTTTCTATGACATTGGTAGTGAGAGCATCATCTAGAAGGCCTTTCAGTAGAATTAAAAATTCCCCTGTAGGGTCTTTTTTCAATCTTTTATAGGAGGAGGTGTCGTTTAGGAGTCTGAGGGCTTCCCCCTCATAATCCTTCCTGTTCTGTAACACGACACCTCCCCCCTTATCAGCTTGCCTGATAATCAGATCTTTGTTTTGTTGTAGAAGTTTTAGAGTTTTAGAGCCAATGTTTCATTTTTATTTAGATTATGTCTAATGTCACCATTCCTAACATTGCTGGTTAAAAAATTAAAATCTTTGTTGACCATATTAAAAAGTGAGAAAAATAGAAAGAAAAACAATGCTATTACCAAAGAGTAAAAAAAGAAAGAGCCTACAGGAGAATGAGGGAAAATGTAATGTGTCTTTTATCACAAATTTCAATTCAATGACGGGGCAAATTGAGAAAATAATAAAAAAAACATTGGTCAATTCTCTCAAATGATTCGCTGCTGGGTGCTCACCTTTCGAAATTCCCAAAATTCATATACAGAAAAGCAAAAAACTTAAAAAACACATTATCCCCAAGTGATATAAAACTAAAAGAACACCATAGTGGGGATAAAAAATTGTTAAACAACAAACCAACTGGGAATTTTAAGTGTGGTAAGTGCTCAGTATGCAAGCATTTGCACCCTGATAAGAAAACATTTAGGTGTACAAAAACTGGAGAAATCCATGATATAAAAGATTTTATTTATTGTAATACAGATCATGTGGTTTATTTATTAGAGTGTCCGTGTGGCCTATTATATGTGGGACGCACTACACGTCCACTAAAAGTGCGCATTCAGGAACACCTGCGCAACATTAGAATAGGGTTTATGAAGCATAGCCTGTCAAAACACTATGTAAAATGCCACAATAGGGATCCCTCCTCTCTATTATTCAAAGGTATTAAATATATACCAAGAAATAGAAGAGGGGGTGACAGAGTAAAAGAACTTTCCAGGCAGGAAACCTTCTGGATACACAAACTAAACACCTTGTATCCAGGGGGCTTAAATGAGGATATAGATATTTGGTCTTTCTATTGATTTATCCTCATGATTTTTTTTTTTTGATCTAAACCTGTTTTATTAATATATTAATTAGTTTTAAGATATTTATGAATTTTATTTTTTGTCTCTATGTCCTTTTAAATTGCTATTAGTATATATCCTAGAATGCATTTTGGCATGTTATATAATTATTGTGCTTTCATTACAGTGTTCTACAGTATATGAGTAATATGCTTTATTTTCGTGCTTCTTCTTTAGAATTATGTGATATGATAGACTTGAGGAAAGTCTTTTAAGTATGTCATTACTTGATACACTTTTGAATATGTTGTTCTCTTTTTCTATATATCTTTTTCTAATATCCCTCTTTTTGTTTTAGAATCACCGATCGCGTTTGCATTATGTTATTTTCGCTTGTCAATAAAGTTTATTTTGTTTATGTTATGTTGTCAATGACAACTAGTGATGCGTGCAGACCGGGCCTTTTGACTCCTCCCCGCCACTCTCTCATTGGTGGAGAATTTAGTCAACTGAGCCAATGAGGCACTGGCGTGGGGTATTTAAAACCCTCTAAATACCACTTATGTATATTCCCTGATGAAGAAACCCACGGGTTTCGAAACGCGTTGGAAAAGCTATTAACAGTATTGCCTTCAACTGTACTGTCCTACTACGGCGAGCTGACCCATTGAAATCGGCGCCAATATCGGCGAGAACCCCGCGGTGACGTCACCAACCCAGAAGGGTCTGAACGGAGGGGAGAGAGAGGATTTCAGCTGGCGTGGAGCTCCGCTTTGAAGCAGCATTCTATGGGAGAGCTGCATACGTTTGATTCGTTTATGGGAGAAAGAACTTTCAGAGACTCCATACTTACCTAAGCAGGAACCTGTGTCCGAGGAACCAGCGTCCACATCCATGTGAGGACATCTGATCCGGCTTCCACGTGGTCTTTGGGTAACATTATCCCGAAAATGCTTGTTTAACATCATCTTGATGTACGCACGATACTCACCTTATTTATTGTTTATGTCAATATAATTTTTAATACACTATGAGCGTTGTGCGCTGTGTTTTTTCTGTTTTTTCTGTTAGCCTCATTTTTCATCATACTGTTTATCTCTTTGTTCTATTGAAGGTTGTATGTACAGTGGCGGCCAGCTTTATTCTAAAGCTGCTGCCTTCGCGCAAATTTTTAACCAGCGGACAGCGCGCGGCTCTTTTTGGCCGTTTTTGGCCAGTTTTCCCGCGCCTCGGGCGCTTTCAACGATAAGCGCCATTAGCGCTTATCTGTTGAAGCGGCCGCCGCGCGGGAAACTCCGTTCAAATCGGAGAAAAGCCCCGCATTTAGAGCGCATTTAACCCGGCAAGCTTTAGAATAAAGCTGGCCGGGACAGTATGGGTTGCATTTTGTATTTATTTTATTTAATATTTTTAAATATAATTTTTTACTGTATACGTTGTTTATTGTATAAATTCTGTATAAGACATATTTGATATTATATATGTAGGTGAGAATGTCTCATTAGTACATTAATTGGTTTCTGTTATTAATAAGGACAATGCCATCATGGGTATCTACTATATATTTCTGAAAGTGTCCTATGTGTCCGGGTCTGTATGTGTCTCCCTGTGTCCCTCCCTGTGTCCCTAGCGGCAATCTCATTGGCTCCCTTGGCCCGCCCCCGCACACCTCTCATTGGCCGGACACACACATACACTCACACAGAGATACACACTCACACACACACGGAGACACACACAGGCAGGACACTGAGACACACACAAAGATACACACACACTGAGACACACACAGATACACACACACACACACTGAGATACACAGACAGGACACACATATACAGACAGGACACACACACACACACTGAGATACACACAAAGATACACACACACACACACACACACACACACACACACACACACACAAAGATACACACACACACACACACTGAGATACACAGACAGGACACAGATAGACAGACAGGACACACACACACACCCCCTCCCCCCCCTCTGTCCGTCCCCCCCCCCCATCACGTGCGCCGCCCTGCACCGGCTCCAGACAGGGGAAGCGCGGCCCTCCAAACCCAGCCGCTCCCTTACCTCCCCGGCGCTACCTCCCACTCAGGTAAGTCACTGCGCGTCCCGCCTCAGCCTCAGGTAAGGCACAGCACTGCCAGTAACTCTCCTATTTCAGGCGCGGAGCCTCGCGCCTCAGGCCCACACAGGCCCCACACAGGAACACACAGGGCGCTTCCTGCCGCCGCCTGCATGCCTCACTCAGCCGGGCGGCACATCGGGGGAGGGGGGGGGGGAGCGCGAGTCACGGGGAACGGGGGGGGGCGAGCCGCAAATCACGGGGAACGGGGGGGGCGAGCCCCCTTTCCCCTCCGCTTCCCCCCCCCACTCCCCTTTCCCCCCCCCACTCCCCTTCCCCCCCCCACTCCCCTTCCCCCCCCCCACTCCCCTTCCCCCCCCACTCCCCTTCCCCCCCCACTCCCCTCCCCCCCCACTCCCCTTCCCCCCCCACTCCCCTTCCCCCCCCCACTCCCCTTCCCCCCCCACTCCCCTCCCCCCCCCACTCCCCTTCCCCCCCCCACTCCCCTTCCCCCCCCTACTCCCCTTCCCCCCCCCACTCCCCTTTCCCCCCCACTCCCCTTTCCCCCCCCATTCCCCTTTCCCCCCCATTCCCCTTTCCCTCCCCTTAACCCCCCATTCCCCTTTCTCCCCCCATTCCCCTTTCTCCCCCCCTCACTCCCCTTTCTCCCCCCCACTCCCCTTTCTCCCCCCCACTCCCCTTTCTCCCCCCCACGCCCCTTTCTCCCCCCCACTCCCCTTTCTCCCCCCCCACTCCCTTTCTCCCCCCCACTCCCCTTTCTCCCTCCCCCACTCCCCTTTCTCCCCTCCCCCCTCCCCTTTCTCCCTTCCCCACTCCCCTTTCTCCCCACCCCCCACTCCCCTTTCTCCCCCCCCACTCCCCTTTCTCCCCCCCACTCCCCTTTCTCCCCCCCACTCCCCTTTCTCCCCCCCCCACTCCCCTTTCTCCCCCCCCACTCCCCTTTCTCCCCCCCCACTCCCCTTTCTCCCCCCCCCCACTCCCCTTTCTCCCCCCCCACTCCCCTTTCTCCCCCCCCACTCCCCTTTCCCCCCCACTCCCCTTTCCCCCCCCACTCCCCTTTCCCCCCCCACTCCCCTTCCCCCCCCACTCCCCTTTCTCCCCCCCCACTCCCCTTTCTCCCCCCCCCACTCCCCTTTCTCTCCCCACTCCCCTTTCTCCCCCCCCACTCCCCTTTCCCCCCCACTCCCCTTTCCCCCCCCCGCTCCCCTTTCCCCCCCATTCCCCTTTCCCCCCACTCCCTTTTCTCCCCCCCCGCTCCCCTTTCTCCCCCCCCGCTCCCCTTTCTCCCACCCCGCTCCCCTTTCTCCCACCCCGCTCCCCTTTCTCCCCCCCGCTCCCCTTTTCCCCCCCGCTCCCCTTTTCCCCCCGCTCCCCTTTTCCCCCCGCTCCCCTTTTCCCCCCGCCCTCCGCTCCCTTTTCCCCCGCCCTCCGCTCCCCTTTCCCCCCGCCCTCCGCTCCCCTTTCCCCCGCCCTCCACTCCCCTTTCCCCCCACCCTCCGCTCCCCTTTCCCCCCGCCCTCCGTTCCCTATTCCCCCCGCCCTCCGCTCCCCTTGCCCTCCGCTCCCCTTTCCCCCTGCCCTCCGCTCCCCTTCCCCCCGCCCTCCGCTCCCCTTCCCCCCCGCCCTCCGCTCGCCTTCCCCCCCGCCCTCCGCTCCCCTTCCCTCCCCCTGCTCCCCTTTCCCCCCCGCTCCCCTTTTCCCCCCCCGCTCCCCTTTCCCCCCCCCACGCTCCCCTTCCCCCCCCCCGCTCCCCTTTCCCCCCCCGCTCCCCTTCTCCCCCCCGCTCCCCTTCCCCCCCCACTCCCCTTCCCCCCCACGCTCCCCTTCCCCCCCCCCCGCTCCCCTTTCCCCCCCCCCACTCCCCTTTCTCCCCCCCACTCCCCTTTCTCCCCCCCACTCCCCTTTCTCCCCCCCACTCCCCTTTCTCCCCCCCACTCCCCTTTCTCCCCCCCCACTCCCCTTTTCCCCCCCATTCCCCTTTTCCCCCCCATTCCCCTTTCCCCCCCCCATTCCCCTTTCCCCCCCCCCATTCCCCTTTCCCCCCCCCATTCCCCTTTCCCCCCCCATTCCCCTTTCCCCCCCCATTCCCCTTCCCCCCCCATTCCCCTTTCCCCCCCCCACTCCCCTTTCTCCCCCCCCACTCCCCTTTCTCCCCCCCCACTCCCCTTTCTCCCCCCCCACTCCCCTTTCTCCCCCCCCACTCCCCTTTCTCCCCCCCCCCACTCCCCTTTCTCCCCCCCGCTCCCCTTTCTCCCCCCCCGCACCCCTTTCTCCCCCCTGCTCCCCTTTCCCCCCCCAGCTCCCCTTTTCCCCCCGCCCTCCGCTCCCCTTTTTCCCCCCGCCCTCCGCTCCCCTTTCCCCCCGCCCTCCGCTCCCCTTTCCCCCCGCCCTCTGCTCCCCTTTCCCCCTGCCCTCCGCTCCCCTTTCCCCCCGCCCTCCGCTCCCCTTTCCCCCCGCCCTCCGCTCCCCTTTCCCCCCGCCAACATCACTGACCCACCGCCTCACACCCTAGCAGGACCCCCACTCACAGACAGCACTCACAACCCACGCGCCACCTGCCGCCTCACACCCTAGCAGGACCCCCACTCACAGACAGCACTCACAACCCACGCGCCACCTGCCGCCTCACACCCTAGCAGGACACACGCCTCACATTTTTACATCTGTTATGTCACCAAAATATACATTGTACTGTGGTGTGTTTACAATAAACCATTTTTAAACAACATCGTATTACATTTTATTCCATCTTTCTTTTCAACATTATTATCCAACCTTTCCAACAAATACTCACCTATTGTTCCACGATTTATAAATAATACTACCTATTACGCATTTACATCCCGGGCAACGCCGGGTCTCTCAGCTAGTCAAGATATAAAGAAAAGTAGAGGGGTATGACTCATTCAGCCCCTAAATAAGCTGGAAAATAGAGAGTGTAAGGCAGAGACATTGCCCACCCCAGAAGTGACCAAACCAGAAGAGATGCGAGGAGCATAATTAATATATAGAATGAGGAGCGATGCAGGAGTTTTGGGCAGAATCTGGGATATTGATTTTATGAGAAAACATTATTTTAATTGCCGTTTGTTATTGTATTTCTCACTGGAGACCAGCACTTTTAATACATTTATACCCGGATACTTTGATTGAGCAAAGCGAAGAGATAAAATAAATTGTAATTTATTTCCACAAATGACATACACACTACGTTACACAATTACAATGAAAATACACTTATTGTGATGGGGCAAACAAAATAACTTGTTCCCAAAATGAAATCTTGCAAAACAAAGTCTATGGGCCTCTTTTAGAAAGCGTTCATAAGCCACTTATCAAGCACTTATCACCCAAAATGCTTACTGCTATTCAGTAAGCAGTGATAAGTGGGTGATAAAAAACTGAATTGCTCAAAAAAAATTGGTCATAAAATTAATCACTGAGGCAGCGGTGATAAGCCACTTATCACCACTTTTCGGCATGTTCATAAACTCGTGCAATTCTAGTAGCAGTGATTTGGCTATGAACGCCTATCACCGCTCTAGAATGGTGATTTTATTACAAAATTCTCACGCCAGATGGCTTAAAGGTGTTGGAAACCTGCAGAGAAGCGGCGAGATGGGACTTAGAAAAAAATGCATTGTTCCTGCATAGCATTGATGCCGGGAATCTCTGGAGCTGATATCCATTAATATTAGCCCCAGAGACCCCTGGCATGAATCCTGTGCAATAAAAATGCATTTACAGTAAACTTCATTACCATAGCGGATAGTCTCAGGGACCGCCTACTTCCAGAGATACAGGCCCCGTTATGGGGGGCCAGTATCGCCTATGCATTTAAATGTCCGCGTCACGTGACCATGGGAATAAAATGCATAGGAGATACCGGCACCCCATAACGGGGCCTGTATCTCAGGAAGTAGGGGGTCCCTGATGCTGAAACCAATACGGTTCAGCTCAGGAGACCCCCTGCTCATCTAAACTATTAACAAAATTAAAATGTATAAACATAAATTCCGGGAGATATTTGCACAGGGAGAGACTCCTCTCTCAGAGCAGCTCTCTCTGCAGCAGATACAACTTGCCGGGTAAGGCCTTATCAGAGGTTCATTCATCTGATCACTGTCTTATCACCCGTTTTGTGAATTTTGCTATGACAGGTAATGAAGGCTTTCAGAATACCGTGATACCAACGCTCATAAAAAGGGTGATTTAAATGGTCCGGTGATTTTTTTTAATGAACCTTCTCTGAATGAGGCCCTCTATGAGCAATTTCCCAGGAGCGGGATACAGTCCTCAGTCAGTGGTGCAAGTTGCCACCTCTGTGTACTCCGACGGAGCTGCTTCATTCGTTCTGCCACTGTGGTATTGGTGCTTGGAACCTTAGTTCTTCCGAACTCTTGAATCTTGTTACGATGTAATGAAGTTTAAAATGAAGCTTAGATGAATCTGGTTCCCGATGGGCTGCACAAATTCTTATAGGGTTAAAACTCCTATACCTAACATGTGCAGTCAATCACTCCATGGGAATAATTTTCCCCACCTATCCTGGAGTTGCCAATACCTTACAAGCCTGGCAGAGGTGGCTTCTCATTCTGTTAAGGGAATGCGCAAACCTTGCATCTTTGCCACTTAGCATATGAGACCCATCCTCCTTACCTGGCGACACTCAGTCTGGGCTGGGCGGCAATTTGCCGATCTGCCCAGACTTTACACTAACATGGGGGTACTTGGGCTACCCCTCCCCACTTCACACCTTAGTAGGAGCCTTTCAACTCCGGACTTTTTCAGACATCACGGCAGCAAGCCAGCGGGATGTCTTAGAAGTTCGGGGCTGGAGATGCTCTGTTCATTCACATGAATTTCCTGCCATACATTTCTAAATGACCGCAATCATAAATAAAGTGTTTCCTCTGTCTCTGGTGTTTTGCATTAAAGTCCCAATGTGCCTAACATGTTGGAACAATTAAAATATGGGGACTTTCATTCATCAATTTTTATATAACTGTATAAAAATTGCGCAATGTGAGTTTCATGTTTTCACTTGAAAGATGTTCACAGCACATTTCAGCGCTCTAGGAGCTTCCTAGCAAAAGTTAGCAAAAAGCCGCTTGCCATGCTACTGTCTTCTTTCCAAGTCTTCTGCAATATATAGCCATACATGTGCAGAACGAACTTAATCTAGCCTGCTATCTAACTAGCAGTAAACCAGTATTAACACAGACATAGTGCAGTAATTTAGAGTACCATAAGCACATTAATATGGGCATATTGAAGTGCCTATCCAGTACCAACGGCATTTTTTTCAGGTTAACATCACTCAACTAAATAGGACACCAAATGCTTTTGATTATTGAAGCATGTTTATTGTTCATTTGCTAACAGCAGGATAGGACTTGATCCATCCAGGAATGAATATAGAGTTAAATTGAAGTCTTGTACTTAATATCCCTTCTGCAATAGCGGAGACGTCTGCACTCAAGGGAAATTTTCGAGTGTGTATACACACTGTGATAACAGAGTGTTCTATAAACATTATACCTGAATTGCCAATACTGGTATATAACATCAGTAGTCGGTATTACACGGTTTTGGTGTATCACCAAAATATAGGCGATACCTATTCTACAGTTAGTACCCACAGTACTTTATGATATGAGTTAATTTGGGTCAGGTATTAATATTAATATTTTGAAAATAGATTTGGTATATTGATAAATACAGAGTGCTATATGGAATAAACATACACTAAGCACTCAAGGAGTCTACACTTTATTCTGGTCTTGGATCAATATTTATTAAAATTTCTTTTAAAATACTATATGTTATTAAAGGTTCTTTTAAACTATTTGTCTGCAGTCGTGTGAAGACCACTTTAGAATTAATTATATTATAATTATTCTGGTCTGTAGTGTGCCTACTGTACGTTAAGGGAATGTCTGTGTGAATTGTGTCTCTCATGGAAAAATGTGTCCACTCCCAATTAAGCGATTACTATACCGAGACAAATTTCCCAAGCCAATTCCAATCTGGCTTTCGTCCCAAACACTCCACCGTAACTACCCTGCTAAAAGTTTGCAATGAAATCCATTGTGGAATGGAACGGGGACAACTCACTGGTGCAGTATTCCTAGATTTTGCAAAGGCTTTTGATACAGTTGATCATGCTATCCTGCTTAACAAATTCCAGAGCTCTGGAATAGGGAAGCATGCTTTAAACTGGTTTCAGTCCTACCTATCAGGTAGATCCCAACATGTGTCCATCTCAGGCTCTAACTCTAACCCCCTGGATATCACCTGTGGTGTCCCGCAAGGCTCTGTTCTGGGGCCCCTACTCTTCTCAGTGTTCATTAATGATCTTCCCACAGCTTGTAAGGAAGCCTCACTACACATGTACGCAGATGACACATTCCTATATGCACACAGTCATAGCCTCACTGACCTTCAACACATACTTCAGTCTGACTTTTTGAGACTTGAAAACTGGATTTCCCAAAACAAACTGTTTTTAAACACTGACAAGACTGTAACAATGGTATTTGGGACCAAGACTAAATTTGTAAAGCTTCCAGCGACTGAGCTCCAGATTAGAACCAACGCTAACACCACCCTAACCCCTGTCACTAGTTTTAGGTACCTGGGCTTATGGTTTGACTCCCACATAACATTCGGAATGCACGTTGATACCCTGACAACCAAGGCCTATGCCAAACTAGGGGTAATTTACAGGAACAAATCCTCCCTAAGTCTCCTGGTCAGAAAGCGTATCGCACAGCAGATGCCAATGCCAATTATTGACTATGGAGACATAGTATATGGCACGGCACCTCAAACCCACCTTAGCAAACTTGACACCCTCTACAATTCAATTTGTCGTTTTGTTCTCCAATGCAACTACAACACACATCACTGCGAAATGCTCAAAGAACTAGATTGGTCATCACTAGAGTCTAGGCGCAAAGTTCACCTTTCCCGTCTTGCCTTTAAATTCTTTATGGGCAAGCTACCCAGCTATCTGAACAAGCTCGTCACCCCTACCACAAGCAGCACTTATCACCTGAGATCAGACTCCAAAAGACTGTTCATGGTCCCAAGGCTCAACAAAGTATCCGGACGTTCCTCCTTCTCTTACCGTGCACCTCAAAACTGGAACAACCTACCAGAGACTCTCACATCCACCACCAGTTTAAGTTCTTTCAAATCTAAGGCTGTCTCACATTTTAATCTGAAGTGTCCCAGAATTGCTTCCAGGTATGACCAATGCTGCCAAAATTGTGCACACATAAACTCTACAGACAGTCCAAAAGAAATCTAATGGATGTATAATCATATGAAAGAACTCCCGTTCAGCGTCTCACTACAGGAAATGTTGATCAATGTGAAACCCTCATGAGCTCCGTGTGTTAATGACTCAGCCACGGGACGGGGTAAAGATGTGGTAGGGAGGATATATACAAACGGCGGCGCCGTGTCTCCAGCAAGGAGACTATGACTGGCCACTGACTCACCGCGATCCTCCGCCACTGCCCTCACTAGCCCAATGTCGCACACGGTAGGAATCCCCACCAGGGGGGAAAAGGGGGTACTGCTGCGGCCAAGTTTATTCGAGCATTTGCCCGTTCTTGGCCGCAGCAGTAGCCTGGCGCGCGCCCGAGAGTGACGGGCGCGCGCCGAAGCAGCGGAAGAGCGCCCTCTGATCGGGGCGCTCTCCCTACCGCTGCCGGGTCCGCCGGGTCCCCCGGAACCCCCTGCCGCTGTCCCGCAATCGCAGGACACCAGGGCTCCCTCGGGGAGCCCCTGGACGCGCGTGCAGGGGGCGCACGCTCCCGAAGACGCGTGACCGCGCGTCTATGACGCGCGGCACGCCGAGGGGCGGCCACTAGCAAGCCGGGAAATCTCCCGGCTTGCGGATCTGGCCGCAGTGTGATAAAATGTGTCGGTAGTGTATGTTACTCACAGACTTGACACGCCGAGTCCAACTCCAACGCTGAAAAGAGCTCCTCTGATCCGGGAGTGTAGCGACGCGTGCTCCAGCCAATGCAGGTAAAGTAATAGGAAGAGGTAGTCAGGCGGTGCACAGCTGCCGTCTGGATATGAATTGGAAGTCCACACGCTTTAAATAATAAAGGTTGTATTTAATGAGTGCATACACAGAAGAGGTATACTGCTACAAAGAACCTCTTGACGTGTTTCGTCCCGCTGGGGACTTTGTCTACCCTAAATCCTCTTTTATACTGGGACTTTTGTTGTGTTGTATAGCACCTCCTATTGTTTAGAATTAACATTTATTGTACATCTTTTAGCGTAGATTTTGTTCTTTTTTATTGCTATATATATTCTTTTTTTTCTCGCACATACAGATGTTCAGTAGCTGACGTAATTGCACGCTGGTATGCCCCTTTTCCTTTTGTGTGACTCATTCTAGTAGGTTTGATAACCAACTCATCAAGGTTTTTGATCAGTTCTCACACAATTTGGCATGGTTGCTATTTAGAAAGCTTTGATAACCTTGCCAAATCATATGGGGGTGCATTTTCCTGAGATTTCTCAGTCCTGCCCAAACACACCGAGCCGGAGCTGACAAAGAGCTCAAACTCGCATTTATTCTAAACTCACTCTATTCTAGTAGCTCTGATGAGATGACTGGAGCTCTGATCTAGTGAATGTGTCACATATCTCATTTTTCCACCCTAAGGGTGGTGAGAAGGGATCTGAAAGCAGGACTTAGAATATTTTTTTTATTTTTTCTCTATCAGATGGAAGCCAAGAGTCTCCGGAGCTGATATGCATTAATACCAGATCCGGAGACCCCTGGCTTCCATCCAATGCAATAAAAATACATTTACAGGCAGCTTCATAATCTTAGCGACTAACTGCTAATACAATGAAGGGGTTATATACCAGTGCCCGGTTTATTGTAGGCAGCCGGAGAGGATGAAGGTGGTATTTGGACCATGGTGAGTGTTTAAGACTTGCGGGGGTTTGCGGTAGGAGTTAAACCCTCCCTCTACCCACCAGGTAAGCATAAACACCCACAAGGGCCAAATACCACCTTCACCCACCCCCACTACCCACAATTAAAATTATAACACATTACTAGCCAATACACCCATTCATTGCCAGTTTGGTTTCCTATGCCCTCAGTGGGAGCAAAGATAACTCCAATGGCAATAAATTGTCACCCTACTACACTACCCCACTACACCCACCACCAACCCCCCACAACCACATACAGTACAGTAATGGACAACATTTCTATAATCCAAATCTGGATAATAGTATTTTGCCCATTAAAAATAAAACATTATTCAGCCAGCATAAAGTAAATAAAAGTGGCACACCCCTGCCAGGATGCAGGCCACCCTCATCACCATCCTCCATTTCCTCCGTGGGCATCAACAGTACATAAAAAACAAACTACTGTAATGGCCACAAACCCCTTAATCACCTTAGAGGTTATTAACCGCTATAGTAATTAAGGGCTTAACCCCCCTCCCCTGCTACCCACCCAGGACACCTAACCACCCTCCCCTAGGCAACTACCCCCACCCTCTACCCATTGATTGGCACAGTGGTACATCATGCCTATATAACATGGGCATGAGTTGGCACTATTGCAGTCAATGGACAACCAAAAAAAAACAGCACCAAAAATACACAATAATAAAAAAAGCAATCTCCCAAAAAAACAAGAATGAAACAAAGCAAACACAAAAAGAAAGAATTAAAAAAGCAAACACCAAAAAAACAAGAATTAAACACAGCAAACAAAAAAAAGCCAGAATTAAAAAAAACAATCTACAAAAATACATACAGTATCAATGAAATAAAAACAAGCATTTGCCAAAAAATGCATAGCTTGTCACTGTATTAATCTATAGCCCTAAAGGGGCATAGATAAATACATTGGCAGTCAATGCGCAACCAAAAAAATTAAATTAAAAAATACAATCAAAAAACTTGAAAACCCCAAATGACATACATTCAATATTTTTCTTACCTTTAGATGTCTTCACCATCCAATTCCCGATGCATCAGGAAGCTCTCGATCCGCAAGGCAATGGTCCTCAACTTCAGGTAACTTTTGTAGTTCTTTCTCTTCTTCTTTCTTCAATCGTGTGTATTTGTAATCCATTCAATAGGCGATGTTGTCCCATTGGCTTCTTATGGTCAGATGAGTCGTGACTGGCCTTTATAAAGCCTGTGACATCACATTTGAGTGTCAGATGGTCCAGCTCCAATCCGATTGGATGATGTACCACATGACAGGGTTTGTTTTTTTTTTTAAAGGATGTGACATTGTCTTGAAGTGAGGTATATCATATCCTTAAAACAAAATTGCTGCCATCACATGATACTACAGATGCAGCTGCCATTATTCGAACATTTCACGCGTTGTATACCTCAGAATACCCATGCCATGGCACGTGATTTCTTCCAACCATACCGCCTTAAGACGCGTGTTGACTCGTGTTTTTATCGAGTGCAGAAAATGGCATTTTAGCATTGTCTGCAACACCATCAAGAAACTAAAGTGGGCGATCGCGAGTTGTTGTTTTAAAAATCTAATAGCAATTACAGTAAACCTGTCTTTTATTGCTGTACAGTACTTCAAGTGTGTGTGTACTGTAATTTTAATTCTAATATTAACGTTACAAGTTCATACTGTATAGTGTACATGGGAAAGAAGTCCTTTCTGAGACTCCTTAGCCATACACAAAACCTCTAACTGTAGAAGACTAAAAATATGAGCACACATAACAAAAGGTATTTTTTAACGAATTAAGTGTTGTATTTATACAGGATAATAAAGGGAAAAGGAGTAATACAAAAAAGCAACGTCGCTTCTTCCGAATGTAAAATATTTTTTTCAGCGCATGCGTGTATGTCTTATTGGAACCTTGTTGAAACGCATATGTGTCATCACATTTATGCGCATGTATCTATGTCTAATTGGAACCTTGTTGAAACGCATATGCGTGTCATCACATTTATGCGCATGATTGTATGTCTTTGAACTACAGGTACAGGTATAATCCTGCACACCCGGATGAGTGTGATACTGTAAGTCCTTCGTGGGGATTTGTCAAGAATGACTTCACATTCAATGTGAATTTCAAGTCTGAAAAAAAAAAAAGAGACATTCCTTTTTTTTCTCGACATGGGCTTATTGAAGGACTTTAACAATTTTGCCATTCTTACAATCACTTGCTTTTTAATTCTACCGTACTGTATACTGTACTGTATGAGGTTGATAACTGTAATTTTTATTTGGGGGTGGGGGGGTTCAAATTATTCTGATGAACAACTGATTCTGATGAACTGTTCAAAAGATTTCTTTGAACTAATAATCCTGCGCACACAACCGGACTGGCAAAGCTACTGTATAGTAGTAGCACCCCCCCACCATCAAAGCCTAACAAACAAACGCAAATTCAACTGCTTAGCGACACCTCCCTCAGAGCCATTCATTATGTTTCAGGCTTTGATGAACTGTGTAGAGTCTTGAGGCTGGTTTCACACACACATACGCACGCATGTGCATGTGTAATAAGTCTATCTTGGGGATTTGGCGAGAATGACTTCCCGTTTATTGTGAATTTCAAGTTTGAAAAAATAAAAGAGACTTCCCTTTTTTTTCTCGACATGGGCTTATTGAAGGACTGATTTTAATAAACCATTATTTTTGATACTTTATCAATTTTTGATATTCTTACAATCACTTGATTTTTAATTCTACTGTAATGTATACTGTACTGTATGAGGTGGCATACTGTCATTTTTATTTGGGGGTGGAGGGTTCAAATGATTCTGATGAATTTAAAGAAGGAACAATTTTATTTGTGCAGGATAATAAAGGAAAAATGAATAATTCAAAATCATGGTAATCATGCTGGTACACGTAAGCATGCTGGTACGTTTAATCTGGTTGAGAATAAGGCTCAGGCTGGAAATATTATGGGTATTCCAGTGGGGACAGGTAGCAAGGATTGCTGTTCACCAGGTTTTCACTGACGGTCAGACCACTATTGTAAACCGGTACCGGTGCTGGTGCCGGCGCTGTTGCTGGCGCTGGCACATTGCTGGATTGGGATTGACGAATTTAATATGGATTAAACCCAGCCTTTCTCCTTTTGAAGTTGCCATGATCAAACAAACTGTAAAATGTGGGATCACACACCAATACCCTCCTCTATCTCAAGGAGTAGTAGCGATGCGATAAAAGCAATGATCGTTAGTTAAGGTTTGCCTTATCGAAACGCTTCCACCCACAAACATCAGGTGAACATTTGTAAAAATCATAGTTTGAAATGAAATATTCATATATTTCTGATACAGTCGCCATATTATCTGTTGCAGCATTAATTGCAGAACATATTAAAAATGCATAACTACAGTCAGGCTTTTTATACGTGTACGGTGTCCAGTCAAGTCAGCAATTGTGCAGGGATAAGAATGTAGAAAAAAGCCCACAGCATTGTGTCTTAGAAGTTTTTATTATGAAACGCCTAAATTTGATAACGTCTTCAGCGTCTTCAAGTACCAAGGTCGATTCACAATGGACCACTGTGGTACTGTACCGTAGACTTGGTTTTTATCAGTTTTTTAAACACCTGCAAATTGACACAGTAGCACAGTACTGTACACATTACAATTCATTCATTTCTGCCTCCTGGCGGATACGTGAAGAATTGCACCCAAAGAAATCAGAAACCATTAAATTCAAACAAATCAACCGCGGTAAACACAGGGGTGCCTGGTGTGATTGGCGGCATAAATGCGGCGTGAATACCACATGGAATATAGCAGAGCACACAAAAACGGTACCGTGAAATATTCGAATAACGGCCGCTTCATCTGAGGATTGTTCATGTACCATGTGACATGTTCCATTTTTTTTAATGGATGTGACATCATTTTAAAGGGATGACATAAAATTCTTTTAAAAAAATGGCTGCCTTCACATAGTACTGGAAAAAATAGGATTGGGGGTTTACAACGTGGTATATCTCACAATCCAATAGTTTGAAGTACCATGTGAATGCAGGCTTTTTTTTTTTTTAAAGATGTGACATCATCCCTTTAAAATGATGTCGCAGCCTTTTAAAAAAAAATGGAGCATGTCACATGGTACATAAACAAATCGGATTGGAGATTACTGTACCATGTGATGCCTCACATGGTATATCTCACAATCCGATTAGTTCTAGTACCATTTGATGGCAACCATTTTGTATTAACGATGTGACGTACCTCCCGTGAAGATGACGTCACATCCTAAAATAAAGAAAAAACCCTGTCAAATGGTACAGCATCTAACCGGATTGGAGCTGCACCATCTGACACTCAAATGTGACGTAACAGGCCTTATATAAGGCCTGTCCCGTCTCATTTGACCTTAAGAAGCCAAAGGGACAATATAACCTATGGAATGGATTCCAAATACAGAAGTTTGATGAAATAAGAAAAGAAAGAAGAACAGAAGTTACCTGAAGTCGAGGGTGAAGACATCTAAAGGTAAGAAAAACATTGAATGTATGTAATTTTTGTTTTTCAGGTGTTTTAATTGTATTTTTTCATTTTTATTTTTTTGGTTGCCCGTTGACTGCCAATGTATTTATCTATGCCCCTTTAGGGCTATAGATTAATACAGTGACAAGCAATGCATTTTTGGCAAATGCTTGTTTTTATATCATTGATATGTATTTTTGTTGATTGCTTTTTTTATTCTTGTTTATTTTGTGTGAATGCTTTTTTTAAATTCTGTTTTTTTTGGTGCTTGCTTTGTTTCTTTTTTGGTGATTGATTTTTTTATTGTTGTGTAATTTTGTTACTGTTTTTTTTAGGTTGTCCACTGACTGCTATAGTGCCAAAACATGACCATATTATAGGGCATGGTGTACCACTGTGCCAATCATGGGGTAGAGGGTGGGGGTAGTTGCCCGGGGAGGGGGATTAGGCATCCGCTAAGATGATTTAGGGGTTAGTGGCCATTAGTTTGTTTTTAATTGTACTGTTGCTGCCCATGGAGGACATGTACGTGGAGGACAGTGATGAGGGTGGCCTTTGTCCTCTCAGGGGTAAATAGAACTTTTATTTACTTTATGCTGGCTGGCAAATGTTTTTTTTTTGAATGGGCAAATGAGCTATTACCCAGATCTTGATAATCATATTTTTGCCCATTACTGTACTGTATGTGTTGGGGGGGGAGGGGGTTTGATGAGGTTAGAGGAGGTGGGTACTAGGGTTTTTATATTTTAATGTTTCTTGGTGGTAAAGGGATTGGGTGAAGAGGGTAGTTGCCCCAAGGGTGGGTGGTTAGGCCTCTCTGGTGTGTAGCAGAAGTGGTTAACCCCTTAGTTACCATAGCGGTTCTCACCACTATGGTAGTGAAGGAGTTAACTCCTTCTGCAACATTCCCAGAAGGCCTAACCACACACCCTAGGGCAACAATCCCCACCCCATCTGCCCCCTATAAACAGGGTACTCAGGTCTACCCCTGCATTGCCTTTGCACTAGCCACTATGGTAATTAAATTGTTTTTATTGAAATGTGTGTGCGGAGCAGGGATTCTCCTGAGCTGAACCGCATTAATTTCAGCCTTAGGGACCCCGTGCTTCCCAAGTTGAAGGCCCCGATATGGGGTGCCGGTATCCCTCTGCAATGTTTAAATCTCCCACGTTACGTCATCGGGACATTTAAATACATAGGAGATACCAGCACCACATACCAGGCCTGTATCTCGGGAAGCAAGGGCTTCTCCATGGACCTGAAATTAATGCGGTTCAGCTCCAGAGACCCGCTGCTCCCGTACACTAGTATTAAAATGTAAGTAAAAATACTGCGATCGCCTGTGCGAGCTGTGCAGGGAGAGGCAGCTCTCTCTGTGCAGCTCTCTATGCAGCTTTTACAGAGTGGGAGAAGATCGAACAGGGGAGAACTTTGAGAGAGGCTGAGATCTCATCGCTTTTGTCCCGAATGATATTGGCATTTTCCTACCTCACTGTTTGAGATGGTTTCAGATTATTTCTGAATACCGTGATAATACAAATGAAAAAACGTTCGGTGGGAACATGCCAAACCGTTCGAGAAGGCAGCAAAGTTATCAAACCTACTAGAATAGGCCCCAATAATTTATTTTGGAGTAAATCCCATGAATGTCTACGAGGGTAAATAATTTCTTGCAGAAGAAATGCCTTAGATAAAAAAAAAGGAATGTGCGCTCGACAACAATAAACTTGTGCAAAAGGTTCAATGTGTATGACCGCAAAGAGTGTGGTAATGACTGCTGTAAGGGTTTAGTAAATCTTAGAATGGCATGTAGTTACTGCTATATGTAATTCATGTACAAAATGACAAGCTAAACACACCTACTTATTTTTGTATTATGACATCACCATACAGTATGTGTAAATAAAGGTACGTTTTGTCATTCAACATATTACAATATGTAGACTGAGATGCAGTATTGAGACCCCTCACTGTATGCAAGTGAGGTCTAACAGTTCTTGAAAAGATTAGTGTACCCCCCAAAATAGTCTTATATAACTGTACTCTGTTAAGTACTGATAAATGTAAGTCCAATTCCAAGGTGGGTGGTAAGCTGTTAAATGCTGCCCCAAATAAGGATAACCAATCCTGTAAACAGATATAAAAAACAAAAGAAGAAAAAAGGGCGCATTTGAAACATATACAGCTAAACCCCGTTATAACGCGGTGCTCGGGGTCCACCCCGAGTCCACCGCGTTAGTAACGGGGTCGCGC
Organism: Ascaphus truei; assembly: GCF_040206685.1. Lineage (NCBI taxonomy): Eukaryota > Metazoa > Chordata > Amphibia > Anura > Ascaphidae > Ascaphus > Ascaphus truei. The sequence goes on along the minus strand of NC_134487.1, from coordinate 195,916,263 downwards.
TAATTTAAAAAAAAAAATGGCCGCCGCGCTCCTGATCGGGAGTGAGGAGGGAAGGAAGTTAAATAAATAAAAATTTTAAAATGGCGGCGATTCATCCGTCCTCCCTCTCATCCCCCTGGTTTTGCACGTGTCTGTGTCCTCCCAGCGTGTGTGTGTGTGTGTGCGTGCGTGTGTGAGAGAGAGAGAGACAGAGTGTGTGTGTGCGTGCGTGTGTGAGAGAGAGAGAGAGAGAGAGAGATAGAGTGTGTGTGTGTGTGTGTGTGTGTGATGGTGAGAAGGGGTGTGTGTGATGGTGAGAAGGGGTGGGCAGGGTGAGGAGACACTAATCTACCGGAGTCACTCACCTAAAAGTTGCAATATAGCAATGCTAACAGTGCATCTCTCAGGCTTTAATGCAGGGTCCCCTACCTGTTCGTCATCACCGCTACGCCCAGCATCAGAGCCGCTGTGCGGGGTCAGGGAGGGTGTGACAGATACCAGCACCTCGCACAGCTTGCGGGACTTGGGTTAGCTGCAGCTCCGGCCACTGAGTCCTGGTGAGCGGCGGGAAGGAGGGAGAGGGGTGGGGAGGAGAGGCTGGGAGAGGGTCCCAGAGCGCGAGGCTCCCCCTCCCCGGCCGGGTCCACCACGCCCGGCTCTGACTCACCTCCGCCCACCCTGCACTGCAAATCACCTGGGCAGGAGGAGTTGCCATAGAGACAAAGGGGGGTAAAGGATGCAAGCCACGCCCACTTACCTCCTCCTATATGGCACCAAGGACTGCAGAACAAGCAACCCACATCCGGGCACTCTTACTGCCTGGCCTCATTCAGTCGCCCCGCCCACAGCCCTCTTCTTGTCAATCAAGCCGTCCGCTCTCTGCCCCCTGCGGGTGATGTCATTATTCCAACCTCCACCGGGCTGGTGGGCTGCTGACATGTGAAAAACGGGCTGGTGGGCTGCTGACATGTGAAAAACGGGCTGGTGGGCTGCTGACATGTGAGAGGGGGGGGGGGGTGGGCTGCTGACATGTGAGAGGGGGGGGTGGGCTGCTGACATGTGAGAGGGGGGGGGTGGGCTGCTGACATGTGAGAGGGGGGGGGTGGGCTGCTGACATGTGAGAGGGGGGGGTGGGCTGCTGACATGTGAGAGGGGGGGGTGGGCTGCTGACATGTGAGAGGGGGGGGTGGGCTGCTGACATGTGAGAGGGGGGGGTGGGCTGCTGATATGTGAGAGGGGGGGGGGCTGCTGACATGTGAGAGGGGTGGGGGGGTGGGCTGCTGACATGTGAGAGGGGGGGGGGTGGGCTGCTGACATGTGAGAGGGGGGTGGTGTGGGCTGCTGACATGTGAGAGGGGGGGGTGGGCTGCTGACATGTGAGGGGGGGGTGGGCTGCTGACATGTGAGTGTATTGTGAGAGCTGTGTGCAGTAAGTGTGAGCAATGAGCAGTGTCTGTGCAGTGTGTGTCAGTGTGTGTCAGTGTGAGCAGTGTGTGTGCAGTGTGCAGTGTGTCAGTGTGAGCAGTGTGTGTGCAGTGTGTGTCAGTGTGAGCAGTGTGCAGTGTGTGTCAGTGTGAGCAATGAGCAGTGTGTCAGTGTGTGCAGTGTGAGCAATGAGCAGTGTCTGTGCAGTGTGTGTCAGTGTGAGCAGTGTGTGTGGAGTGTGTGTCAGTGTGAGCAGTGTGCAGTGTGTGTCAGTGTGAGCAATGAGCAGTGTGTCAGTGTGAGCAATGAGCAGTGTCTGCAGTGTGTGTCAGTGTGAGCAGTATGTGTGCAGTGTGTGTCAGTGTGAGCAATGAGCAGTGTGTCAGTGTGTGCAGTGTGAGCAATGAGCAGTGTGTGTGCAGTGTGCAGTGTGCAGTGTGTGTGCAGTGTGTGTGCAGTGTGAGCAATGAGCAGTGTGTGTGCAGTGTGCAGTGTGTGTGCAGTGTGTGTGCAGTGTGTGCAGTGTGAGCAATGAGCAGTGTGTGTGCAGTGTGCAGTGTGTGTGCAGTGTGTCAGTGTGTGCAGTGTGAGCAATGAGCAGTGTGTGTGCAGTGTGCAGTGTGTGTGCAGTGTGTCAGTGTGTGCAGTGTGAGCAATGAGCAGTGTGTGTGCAGTGTGCAGTGTGTGTGCAGTGTGTCAGTGTGAGCAATGAGCAGTGTGTGTGCAGTGTGCAGTGTGTGTGCAGTGTGTCAGTGTGAGCAATGAGCAGTGTGTGTGCAGTGTGCAGTGTGTGTGCAGTGTGTGTGCAGTGGCAGTGTGTGCAGTGTGCAGTGTGTGTGCAGTGTGTGTGCAGTGTGTGTGCAGTGTGTGTGCAGTGTGTGCAGTGTGAGCAATGTGCAGTGTGTGTGCAGTGTGTCAGTGTGAGCAATGAGTAGTGTGTGTGCAGTGTGCAGTGTGGCAGTGTGGCAGTGTGTGTGCAGTGTGTGTGCAGTGTGTGTGCAGTGTGTGTGCAGTGTGTGTGCAGTGTGTGCAGTGTGAGCAATGTGCAGTGTGTGTGCAGTGTGTCAGTGTGAGCAATGAGCAGTGTGTGTGCAGTGTGCAGTGTGGCAGTGTGGCAGTGTGAGCAATGAGCAGTGTGTGTGCAGTGTACCAAAAAAAAAAAAATTTTAAATTTAAAAAACATTTTTTTTTTTTTTTTAAAACGGGAGCCACGGGAAAACCGCGTTATAACCGAATCGCGGTATAACGAGGTGCGTTATAACGGGGTTTAGCTGTATTTAGGATTTATGTGCGTGAATTCAAGGATACATTTGCAATTGACAATAAAAAATGAAAACTTTGCCTGTCAGTCTGTTCAGCTGTGTAGCCCCAAGTAAGGGGATGGGTGTTTAACCCATTTTTGGAGACTGTCTGTCGTCCTTCTCTGCGTGCTTGGTGTGGGAACTGCCTGTGGAACCAATGTATGAACCGCTGCAGGTATCCTCCCTTTCTAGCGCTCGTCCTCTGGGTTGACTGCTCAGGGGGTGTCACGCAGTACAGCATAACTCCTGAAAGAAGCGTGACACCCCCTGAGCAGTCAGCCCAGAGGACGACTGCTACAGAGGGAGGATACTGTAAGGAATCTGCTCCTGGGTTTGGCTGGAACTCATTCTTACAGAGCTATATACTTTCCAGTCAAACCCTCTCTGATCCTGCATTCAAGAATCACCTGCTCCTTTCTTCCTCCTATGCAGCTCTGGCCTGATTGGCTTCCTGTGCTATTTAGTTGCTGCTCTTCCCCCAGGAAGATGCTGCATATAGACTTTGCAATTATTCTGCAAGTAACTGTGCTTGCCACAGACTTCTCTGTTTGGCCTGCTGGGCCTCCTTGTGCCTTTGCCCTGTTCTCACTCAGCCTTACCTGCCTTCACGTGCTGAAGTGCTGGATCCCCAGTGCTATGGCTTCTGGTTCTTCGCCTCCTCCAAGCAGAGGCTATTCCTATGCTGAAGCCTTTCTGCTAAGTAGCCCCGGTGCTGCTTGCCTTCGTCTTTGCCGCGCTGAAGCGACTACACTGACGTCCCCAGGGTTTTTCCTGTGGCGTGTTTGCACTCCTGGATTCCGGTGGCCTTCTCCCTCACCCTGTTCCTACTACCTCCACCAGGACCCCCATCGCGCTTCAGCGCCTTCGCTGAAGTTTTCCCGTTGCCGAATTTTGCTTGTGACCTCCACCTTCGATTCTGTGCCGTCTGCCCTGACCCTCGCTTGCCTATGAACTACACTGCTTTCTCCAATCCTATCCTTGGCTATGCACGACTACAGACTATGCAACCCGGACCGGGCTTCGTGGTCTAAGGTCGGTGTTTTTACATCCCCACCTCAGCCCCGTGGTCCGGCCCTGGTTTGTGTTGAGCATACGCGTTACAGATACCTGCAGCGGTACATACATCGGTCCACAGGCAGTTCCCACTCCAAGCACGCAGAGAAGAACGACAGACGGACTCCAAAACGGGTCAAACACCCCATTCCCTTAATTGGGCTACACAGCTGAACAGACTCACAGGCAAAGTTTTTGTTTTTTTATTGTCAATTGCAAATATAGCATTGAATTCACACACAAATCCTATATATATGCTTCAAATGCGCCCTTTTTTCTTGTTTTGTTTTGCTAGAAGAAATTCCATGAGTGTACGGTGATAAATAATTGATTGTATAGAGAATACCATGAAGATATATGTGGGTACATAATTTGTTGTAGAGGGACATCCATGTAAGTCTATGGGATTTTCTCTAACTGATGTAACTCCTTTTTGTCTGCTTTAGGTTCTGTAGTGGGCATCGATGCCTGCTTTGACATAAACAAGAGAGGTGTCAGCTATGGGCACTGTCTGCAGTCTAATGGCACTTACATCCCATGTGAAGCCAAGTGAGTACATGAAAATGTAATTCCTTCCTGGCTCCAAAAAAATTCTCCCTGGATATATATGCTTCCCATGTTTACTTATTTGGTATATCCCTGTATACTTTTCCTTTTTAAAAAGATGTCCAACCTTTTTTTTTTATAAGGTATCTATTGTACTGTATCTGCCATCACAGTCTCCACATTTTAACTGCCCATACTGTTAAAACTCTTTTCCTTGGTTGCTGGTGAAATCTCCTGTCCACCAACATTAAGGGTAGACCCCATATTGTGTGTACTGTTCTTGGGCTGAATAGTTCTTTTTAAAGCTCCCTGTTTTGTCCCTGAGTATATTTGTTTATAGTTATCATATCCTCTTTAACGCCTTTTTTCTAATGTAAACAAATCAAAATTAGCTAGCCTCTCCTTATAAGTCAGATTTCAATCCCCTTTATCAATTTGGTTGCTCTTCCCTGGACTTTTCTAGTTCCAAATTTTATTTTTTAAGGAATGGTCCCCAAAACTGGCCTCTATATTGAAAGTGTGGTCTTATTAATGCTTTATAGAAGGGCATAATTATGCTTACTTAACTTCCAGTCATTCCTCGTTAAATTCAAGATAAGATCATTCCAGCTACTGCATAAAATTGGGCACTATTGTTAAGCCTGCGGTCTATAAGCACAAATATATCCTTCCCCAGCAAGAATTCACATAATTTCCCCCCATTTCATTTGTACATTTCTTGTTTATTCTTATTTCCTAAATGTATACACTTACATTTATATGTATTAAACCTCATCTGCATTTACCTACTCAAGTTTCAAGTGCTTCTGGATTGAAATTACATCCTGCTATGATTCTACTACCTTAAACAATTTAGTCTCATCAACAAAGATGGAAGCTTTGCTCTCTATGTCAACCTCAAGGTCATTAACAAATAAGTGAAAAAGCAGGGGTCCAAGTACCGATCCTTTAGGTACTCCACTCACAATATTAGCCCAACCTGAAAAAGTTCAATTTATGGATGCTCTCTGTTGTCTATCCTTCAACCAGTTTTCAATCCAAGTGCAATATTTTTACTGTGACCATTTCCTTTATTTTGTGCACTAACCTCTTATGTGGCACCATATCAAAAGTCTTTGAATAATTTAAGTATATCAAATCAACTGCATTACTCTGGTCTAAATTCCTACTTACAGTACCTCCTCAAATAAATTAATAAGGTTAGTTTGGCATGACCTACCCTTCATAAATCCATGTTGACTATTACTAATAATTTTGTTACCCGTTAGGTTTTCCTGATTATACACTTCAAGTAGCTTCCCCACTATTGATGTCAGGCTTACAGGTCTCTAATTCCCCGATGTAACTTTGCTGACTGCAACCAGGATACGGACCCACAGGGCAGGGAAAGGGAGTAGTACACCAACCTTGGCCTGGGATCTGACCTGGGATGCAGTGGTAGTCAGGTCCAATTCCTGGGTCAAGGGTGATAGTTAGGTCCAGTTATGCTGTTGAGGCAGGTTACAGGCATGGGTGGTCAGGCCCAAGCAGGAGTCCAAACACAGGCAAAGCAAACACAGGAACAAAGGAACAAAGGCAGAGCAAGGCAGGAACAATATACTGGGTACTTTGCATGAGCAAAGACAGGGAGCAACTTCTTGATATTTAAAGGCCAGGAGCAGCTTCTGGCAAAAGAAGACCAGAGAGAAACTTACTTCCTGTCAGCAGCCATCTTAGGTGGGGTATGAAATGCCCTTGTCTGTCAGCAATCTTTTTATACAGACAGATCCATTATAGTATCCCCCACTTCAGGGTCGAAATCCAGGGAGACCATGCCCTGGTTTATCTGGATGATGACGGTGGAATGCCTTGACCAGGGTTGGGGCGTGAAGATCCATAGTCTTCCCCAAATTCCTCTCCTCAGGACCATACCCCTTTCAGTCCACTAGATACTGTAGCAAGCCTCTGGAGTTACGAGAATCCAGTATCTGCTGTACCTTGTACTCAAGTTGACCCTCAATGACTACAGGATTAGGAGGGGGAGAAGCTTCTGAAAAAGGATTCCTCACCACAGGTTTCAAGAGGGACACAAGAAAAGTGGAGGGAATTTTCAAGGAAGGCGGGAGCTTCAGTTTAAAGGTGAACATTAATTTTTCGGATGATCCTGAAAGGGCTAATGAATTGTGGTTGTTTTACTGAAGGTTGGCATAAACTGATGTTTTGCATAGAGAGCTGTGGCAGCGAAGGGGTTAACCAGGCAAATAATAAAGGTATTATGCCTGCCTGGTTACCCCTAAACCTTGTTGGGGATGAAGGGATTAATTATTTGTCACCACCATGCCATGCTTCCCCTATACATCATCTGTAATATCCCTTTTTTGCAGCTCAGAAACTAACTGCAGTTCTGTGAATGTATGAGACCTATGCAAACTGTATTCGCGACACAAGGGGGAGCTCCTAGCTCTGTGCCAAGAGTTAATAGCATAAGCTTGCCTGCGGGTAGCGGCTACATTGAAGTTCTGTATCACTTTCTAAACCACAGACGGCTGAACCGCAAACTCAATTGGATAAGTGTAAAGGAAAGAAGTGTGTATCGTGCGCAACCAATAAACCATCCAATTAAATCAATAATGATTGATAACCCACTGTGATAAATGATCACCATAAAGTGAATAACATATACTGATGCAGCTACCAGTATTAGAACACTTACCTGAGAAATTCCTGGGAGATTCTGGGGCAGTCTCACAGTAAATGCCTCAAAATTTCTGTAAAATTCTTAATGGCCCATCGGATTAACACATTAGGGGGTCCCTGCAGTCCCATTCAGTTTGAAGGGACTCCCTGCTGTGTTAAGAATCTCACAGAAATGTTGAGGCAATGTTGTAGCAACATTGAGGCATTTACTGTGAGACTGCCCCAGAATAAACCCAGGCAGAGTTCTAATACTCGTTGCTGCATCTGTACAACCTTGTGAGGTATTAATAGCAAATGCTGGCGTCTGCAGCTGTTGATATTGGGGTGTCTCAGCACAGAATGGCTACAGAGAAAACAAGAAGAAAAACAGCGCACAACGCAATAGTGAAGTACGTAAATATAGTGTAAAAACATTTATAGGGTAATAAATCTGCATACATCAAAGAATGAAAAACAAGCATTCCGTGTACCAAGACACGGGTTACCACTAGCTGGAACTCTGTAGGTCACTCACTCCACACCCTCTGAGTGTGGTTCTCTATCAGCACGGTTGCTAACAAGGAGAAGACAGGGGGAGCTGTGCCCACATATATATGGACATTGTATACACACTGAAAGAGATTGATACCACTGCAAACAGGGACTAATTTCGAAGGGATTTACCATCCATGAGGCTGAATTGGTGTTACCATATGAGAGGTCACCAACCTACCTGAGGTGCATCCCATGGTTCCAGAAGCCAGCAACTTCTACACTGAGGGCGTAGAGTGAGCGACCTACAGAGTTCTATTCCAGCTAGTGGTAACCCGTGTCTTGGTACACGGAATGCTTGTTTTTAATATTTTGATGTACTGTACGCAGATTAATTACCCTATAAATGTTTTGACACTATTTTTACATACTTCACTATTGCGTTGTGCGCTGTTTTTCTTGTTTTTTTCAATTGGATAAGTGGTCTGCCGTCTAGCTAAAGTGCCTGAGTGCAACAATGTTTCCAGCCGTCTTGTTATACACTTAATGTGAATGGTGAAGTACGTCTTTAGTTACTGATCAGAGCCAGCACGGATACATTGTAATTCCAGCTCGTAACCCAGCACGATTGTAGGTCAAACCGCAACCAACATCACAGTGCCTATTCAATTAAGTGGCTAACTTGCACTAGGAAGGAGCTAGCACTCTAATTTTTGGAATATAGATAGTGGAGAATGTTGTTTTTGTATCACCCACACATACAGAAACTAGATATTAAAAAAAATTGTTTCAGCTATGTTTTAAAATGTAAAGGCAGGAACCTTTTCCTGTCAGCCAGGCAATGAATCCATTAACATGTCAATATGTTAAGGGTGAATGAGATGAGGAATTTTCCATCTCCATACTTCAATGGGCACCCTGCTGAGTTGGTGCCCCAGTTTCTAGAGAAGTCCGGAGTTGAAAAGCCTCAGAGACCCTTGGTGTTAGGGCGGCTGGATTATTGCAAAGTACCAGATATCAGTGCGAAGTATGGGCTATTCACACTTGGTAGCCTAACCCCAGACTTGCTGTCGCGAGGTAAGAGGTTGGGCCCGGTATAAGAGGTTGGGCCCGTTATGCTAAGCAGCTTAGGTGTCAAGTTAGCACATGCTCTTATTAGCCCGGGAAGCAACTTCTGCCCTTTTTGTGAGCTACTAGCAAGATTGGATAGGTGGGAAAAGTTGTTCCCTTGGGAGAATTGGCTGTGGGGGTTAGAGATAGGACCCGTAACCCTGTAAAAATGCTTGCAGCCCAGTCCCAGTTATATTCATCTGAGTTCCATCTAATACGCGTCCAAGTTACAGCATCAGTGTAGTGTGAGGGGTTAATAACATCATAACCAAGGATCGTGCCCCTCTTCCAGAATTCATTTGAACTAAGGATTCCCGAACGAATCCTGTAAGGACCCAACGAAAAGATTCCTTTCGGCGGAGATATACGGGTGGCAACTTGCGCCCCTAGCCAAGGATTGTAGCAAGGCACAATTCGCACACCCACTCGCATGCGTGCAGGGGTGACCAGAGACTTTGTTTACAAGTCATTCATTCCGTGGACATTTTATTTTGTTTCCCCATCCCAGTATGTGTTTATCCAGTGTATTTGTGAAGAATTGTGTGTTTGTCTTAAAAGGAAATAAATTACAATTTATTTTACCCTCCTTGTTGTGCTCAATCCAGAATCACGGTATTAATGTGTTGTTGAGACCCGACGGCGTAAGGATGTGGTGGCCTCTGGTGTTTGCCTGCTGATTTCTTTTTATTTCTCTGTAGCCGAGCGAAGAGTAGCCTGAATCCCCTTCCAAAGGTCCTGCAGATTCGGTGCCCTGGTATCAGTTGCTGGAACACCCACTGCTGGTTGGGGAAGGGTAAAGTGATGGTAATCCAATGCTGCAAAGAAGGGGAACAGCCCACGAAGTCATGTGATAGACAGTAACGGGCAAACTCCACAAGTGATAGGAGCTCTGTACAATCATTCTGTCTTTCATTGACATAGCACCTGATGTTTTGTTCCAGGGATTGGTTGGTGCGTTAAGTTTGCCCATTATATTGTGGATAGTATGCAGACAAGAAATTAAGATAAACCCCCAATCACCTGCTGAACGACTTCCAAAATTTATATATGAACCAAGACAATCTGTAATAGCAGACCATGCAGACGAAATACCTCCTTGGTGACGATGTCTGCGAGTTCAGATGAAGATGGAAGTTTCTTAAAGGGCACAAAATGAGCCTATTTCGAGAAGCGGTTGACAGCAACGAGAATGGTTGTTATACCGTGAGAGGGATGAAACTCCACAATGAAATCCATGGATAGGTGCTTCCAAAGACTGAAGGGTACCGGCAGCTGCTGCAGAAGCTCACACGGCAGCATTTGAGGAACCTTAGTCCGTGCATATACATTGCAGGCAGAGACGAAACCCTTTCCCTCTGTTTTTAATTTTGGCATAGAAAAATTCCTCTCACGACGCTGAAGTGTTTTTCGGACCCTTGCGGGCCTGCGATTTTGGATTTGTGTCCCCATCGTAGAACCTCCTGCTGAAGAAAAGGAAGAATGAATAGCTTGGATGGGAGAATGGAACTTGGCCTGGACTTTAAGATCGCGTTGGAGAACGGTAATAGTGGATACGATCTTAGATAGGGGAATTATGGGATTCTTGTCCATAGAGGCTGTGTAGTTCATGGAGAACTGGTGGCATAATGCATCAGTCTCCACAATCTTGGATCCTGGGTTGCAGTAGATCACATATTTAAGGCTGATATCCAAAGGAACCGTCTGTCCTCTCAAGGGGACCTCCCACAGTTGTCTAGCTTGATAAAAGATATATGTGGACCAGGAAACAGACCTTTAGGACATGCGGGGTAAGAGCCACTTGCAGACCCGCTTCCCATGTGGGGCCAGCGGCCGCAGATGCAGCAGCCCACGGATAGAGCTCACGCAGCTCATGATAGTCCGTCCCCTCTGTGTCTCCCGGTCATAAGAGGAGCAGCACTGACATCGATCATCTTCACTCTCACATAATTAAAGCGACTAAAAAAGAGTGCCCATCTTGCCTGACAAGTATTTTGCCTGTGTGCCCCCTCGAGGTATTCTAAATTCTAAATTCTTGTTGTTCGTAAGAATTGTGACTGGCACAGACGTTCCCTCAAAGAGATATCTCCACTCTTCCAAAGCCATTTTTATGGCGACAAGCTCACGATTGCCCACATCATACCATTGTGTCCTCCTGATCTTTCCTGGAAAATCTGTGGTTATCTCACAGAAACGCTGCAACATTTCTGTGATATTTCTGCAACCAGACTATTTGCCCATCGGATTAACACAGCAGGCATTCAAATAGCAGCCACCCCCCCCCCTGCTGTGTTAATCCTATGGGTCAGCGTTTCCCAAATGGTGGGTCGCGACCCGGCACCAGGCCACGGCACCAAAATTGCCGGGTCGCAGCGAGGCTGGCCGCGCGGTGTCTCCTGTCTCCCCCGCTCACGTTTTTAAAAAAATTGCGGCGATTCACCCCGCGGTCCCGCACGTTTGCGCAGGGCAAGCAGGGCCCGATCCCTTCCTCCCCCCCACTCCCAACGTGGGACGGAGGAGGAAGTACCAGCTCCTCTGCGGCCCGCACGTTACATGGGGGAGGGTGGAAGTACAAGCTCCTACTGCGGCCCGCTTCCCCCCGCTGCCAGCTTCCCGAGCTCACCTCCCGTGGCACCCCTCCCGAGCCCACCTCCCATGCCCCCAAGCCCACCTCCCGTCCCAGGCAGCAGGGGATATCGGGGGCAGCAGGGGAAAGCGTTTGGCGGCAAGGTAAGTCACCCTACCCAGTCACTGCCTCCCAACCAAGTGTCCCTGCCCCCCCTCCCACCCACCCAAGTGTCCCTGGCCTCCATAGTGCCACCCACCCAAGTGTCCCTGGCCCCCTCCCTCCCACCCACCCAAGTGTCCCTGGCCCCCTCCCACCCACCCACCCAAGTGTCCCTGGCCCCCAAACCCAAGTGTCCCTGGCCCCCTCCCTAAAGTGTCCCTGGCCCCCTCCTCCCAGAGTGTCCCTAGCACCCTCCTCCCCACCCACCCACCCAAGTGTCCCTGGCCCCCTAAAAGTGTCCCTGGCCCCCTCCCTCCCACCCATCCAAGTGTCCCTGGCCCCCAAAGTGTCCCTGGCCCCCTCCCTCCCAACCACCCAAGTGTCCCTGGCCCCCTCCCTCCCACCGACCCAAGTGTCCCTGGCCCCCTCCCTCACACCCACCCAAGTGTCCCTGGCCCCCTCCCTCCCACCCACCCAAGTGTCCCTGGCCCCCAGAGTGTCTCTGGCCCCCTCCCTCTCACCCACCCAAGTGTCCCTGGCCCCCTCCCTCCCACCCACCCAAGTGTCCATGCCCTCCTCCCTCCCACCCACCCAAGTGTCCCTGGCCTAAGTGTCCCTGGCCCCCTCCCTCCCACCTACCCAAGTGTCCCTGGCCCCCTCCCTCCCACCCACCCAAGTGTCCCTGGCCCCCTCCCACCCACCCAAGTGTCCCTGGCGCCCTAAAAGTGTCCCTGCCCCCCCCTCTCCCACCCAAGTGTCCCTGTCACCCCCTCCAGTCACTCACATCCGTCGTTGCCTGTAATTCACTGCCTCCCAACCAAGTGTTCCTGCCCCCCCCTCCCACCCATCCAAGTGTCCCTGGCCTCCATAGTGCCACCCACCCAAGTGTCCCTGGCCCCCAAGTGTGTCTGGCCCCCAAGCACCCACCCACCCACCCAAGTGTCCCTGGCCCCCAAACCCAAGTGTCCCTGGCCCCCTCCCTAAAGTGTCCCTGGCCCCCTGAAGTGTCCCTGGCCCCCTCACAAAACTGTCCCTGGCCCCCTCCTCCCAGAGTGTCCCTAGCACCCTCCTCCCCACCCACCCACCCAAGTGTCCCTCGCCCCCTAAAAGTGTCCCTGGCCCCCTCCCACCCACTCACCCAAGTGTCCCTGGCCCCCAAAGTGTCCCTGGCCCCAAACCTCCCACCCACCCAAGTGTCCCTGGCCCCCAAAGTGTCCCTGGCCCCCTCCCTCCCAACCACCCAAGTGTCCCTGGCCCCCTCCCTCCCACCAACCCAAGTGTCCCTGGCCCCCTCCCTCCCACCCAAGTGTCCCTGGCCCCCTAAAGTGTCCCTGGCCCCCTCCCTCCCACCCACCCAAGTGTCCCTGGCCCTCAGAGTGTCTCTGGCCCCCTCCCTTTCACCCACCCAAGTGTCCCTGTCCCCCTCCCTCCCACCCACCCAAGTGTCCATGCCCTCCTCCCTCCCACCCACCCAAGTGTCCCTGGCCTAAGTGTCCCTGGCCCCCTCCCTCCCACCTACCCAAGTGTCCCTGGCCCCCTCCCTCCCACCCACCCAAGTGTCCCTGGCCCCCTCCCACCCACCCAAGTGTCCCTGGCCCCCTCCCACCCACCCAAGTGTCCCTGGCCCCCTCCCACCCACCCAAGTGTCCCTGGCACCCTAAAAGTGTCCCTGCCCCCCCCCCTCTCCCACCCAAGTGTCCCTGTCACCCCCTCCAGTCACTCACATCCGTCGTTGCCTGTAATTCACTGTTTGTGTCTGTGTGCGTATAGGGGAGAGCGAGTGTGTGTGTGTGTATCAGTGTCTGTGTGTGTGTGTATCTGTGTGTATCTGTATCAGTGTGTGTGTGTGTGTCTGTGTGTGTATCAGTGTCTGTGTGTGTGTAGCAGTGTCTCTGTGTGTGTATCAGTGTGTGTGTGTGTGTGTGTGTGTGTGTGTGTGTGTGTGTGTGTGTGTGTGTGTGTGTGTGTGTGTGTGTGTGTGTGTGTGTGTGTGTGTGTGTGTGTGTGTGTGTGTGTGTGTAGCAGTGTCTCTGTGTGTGTAGCAGTGTCTCTGTGTGTGTAGCAGTGTCTCTGTGTGTGTATCAGTGTGTGTGTGTGTGTGTGTGTGTGTGTGTGTGTGTGTGTGTGTGTGTGTGTGTGTGTGTGTGTGTGTGTGTGTGTGTGTGTGTGTGTGTGTGTGTGTGTGTGTGTGTGTGTGTGTGTGTGTGTGTATCAGTGTGTGTGTAGCAGTGTCTGTGTGGCTGCGTGTGTGTCAGTGGCTGGGTGTGTGTGTCAGTGGCTGCATGTGTGTGTATCAGTGGCTCTGTGTGTGTATCAGTGTGTGTGTCAGTGGCTGCGTGTGTCAGTGGCTGTGTGTGTGTGTGTGTGTGTATTAGTGGCTGTGTATGTGTGTGTATCAGTGGCTGTGTGTGTGTATATCAGCGGCTGTGTGTGTGTGTGTGTGTATCAGTGGCTGTGTGTGTGTGTGTGTGTGTGTGTGTGTGTGTGTGTGTGTGTGTGTGTGTGTGTGTGTGTGTGTGTGTGTGTGTGTGTGTGTGTGTGTGTGTGTGTGTGTGTGTGTGTGTGTGTGTGTGTATATCAGTGGCTGTGTGTGTGTCTGTGAAGGCCCTATAGGCCAGTATAGGTGATAAAAATTTTAGTGGGTCACGAAAAAGAAGTTAAAAAATAACCGGGTCACGGAAAAAATAGTTTGGGAAACCCTGCTATGGGTCATTAGTCTGGTTGCAGCGTTTCTGTGAGATACCCACAGATTTTTCTAGGCTAGCAGGAGAGAAAAGAAGGACACATCTGTAGTTGAGATCCGCAGGAGAGAATTTCTTTGAGAAGAAAGAACACAGGTGTAACTGGCACTGAAATTCGCTTCTCTGTGACAGGGACTGCATTTGCTCCAACATGAGAGGCATCAACTTCAACGATGAAAGGCTGAAGAGGGTGTTTCAAGATGGGTGCAGAGGAAAAGAGTTACTTAAGAAAAGCCACCTCTTCCGGCGGAGACCAGTTCATGTTGGTCTGCCTATTTCTTTGGTCATGACCGTGACGGGTGCAACGATCTTGGAGAAATCCCGAATAAAACGTCTGTAATAGTTCGCGAAGCAAAGGAATCTCTGGATAGATTTAATCCCTTTGGTTCCGGCTGTCACGGGAGACCAGGTTTCTGAACACCTTTTTATTACCGGGATCATTGATTGAGCAAAACAAGATGGTAAAATAAATTGTAATTTATTTCACGAGAAGACATACACACAATGTAACAAAATTCACAAGGTTAACACACTTACTGGGAATGGGCCTAACGAATAAATCCATTTCTGGATTGAAATTCACCAAGACAACCTTTTTAGAGCACTTTCCAATGACCAGTAGTTACTCACAAAGTCCTGGAACTGTTTTCAGAATGCAATGCCAGACGCGCCCGCTACGTTCTCTAAAGCGGGATTTAGAAACTTTCAAAATCTTTGTAGCTGCCACGCGTCTATTCAGTCCAGAGCATCTTTGAATTTGCAGCTGTTGGTTTAGCGCTTAGAATCTGCGCTCCTGATTGGCTGCAAGCTCTCTTAAGGCTTTCAGGGTTTCATTCACTAACCTGGACAGCCTACCAGAGCGTGGGAATTTTCCTGCCAGCCAATCCATGATTTGCCAGTATTGTAAAACTGTGAGGGCACCTTTTCTCAGGTTGTAAAGGGGCATACGCCAGCCTGGCACCTCTGCCTCTTTGCATACCAAGCCCAACTGTTGCCCAGGCTCAACAGAGTCTGAGTTCTGGCAAATGGTTGCCGGATAGCCTTGTGTTAGCCCAGGATGTGGGTACTTAAGCAGAACTGCAGTACCTCTCCGGTTCTAACACATTGGCATCCCTGAGGCTTTCAAGTACAGACTTCGCACAGACACAGAGGCACCAATCTTGGTTGCCATCTTTGCTGGCCAAAACCCATGACTTGGAAATCTCTCAGTTCATTTACAGGTTATCAATATATAAACACATTAAACTATAGCCATTTAATAAAATATATTGTGACCTGTTTTCTGTGTGCTGAAGGTACTGATGCAGCGGCCATTATTTGAACACTTCACGCGTCATGTACATCGGAATCCCGATTTGAAACCGCGGGATGAATTCCAGCCTTCCCGCACTAAGATGCGAGTGCAGCGAGTGGAGAAAAACGAATTTTAGTGTTCTGGCTTTTAAAAACATGAAATTGACACAGTAGCACAGTAGCACAGTATTGTATACATTACAATTCATCCATTTTATTGCAAACGAAGAAACAGAATCCATGAAATTCAAACAAAACATCCGCGATAAGCGCGGGTGCCTCGGGCGATTGGCCGCGTTCATGCTGCGTGGGGAACAGCAGAGAACTTAAAATCGGCCCTGTGATGTGTTCGAATAACGGCCGCTGCATCAGTATGAGTTCCTATTCTGGTGTCAGGGATGGAGTGAGTGTATATATTCCCTACATTCACTAGCATCATTCTTGGCAGACATTAGAAAAATAACTATTAAAACTTTTAGACACCGTAATCATGCTCAGCTTTATAACTTAGCTGGAGCATCGCCCTGAACCCCTACACTAGGTTCAGTGTACCTGGGTATGTATTTGGGTATCTCTGCTATATTGGGGAATCCCTGCTACACTAAGGACTCCGTGTATAGCTCCAGATATAGTTTAGCCCCTTCATACCCATTAACCTTGTCAGGATTGTGCTGCAGCAGGGATTCTGGCGGTGAGCCGCAAGAATGTTCTCAGGGTCAGAGTTTGGCGGAGTAGTGTGCTTGGCTGTATCCGAGAATGTCACTCAATTTCTGGATACAACTTTTGGGGTATCCCATAACTTTGTAACCCCGTTACATAGACACATTCTGTAATGACTTTCTCCGACAAACCCACCCTGAAACTTAAAGCCTAGAAATCTCCCGCTCCCAGCAGTAAAGGCAAAATACAGATAAATCTTTATGTCGCAAAATTAGTATAGAGTCCCAGTAATACATTCTTGACATCTGGGTCCCAGAGCTGACACTCTAAGACCCTAACACACGGGTCAGGGTTAACCAAGTGGGCTTAACCTTTATTGATAAGCCTGGTTAACCCCTTCACCATCACATGCTCCTGACGTCTTTTTTTTTAATAAACCAGTTGTGTACTATGAAATAATACTTGTACGTTGCGGCCCCTTTTATTCTCCTAAATCCCCGAATTTTTTCGGGGATTTTTTCCGAGTGTCACGCACTTTACCGCGTTCATGCCGCATTCATGGCAAGACAGCGCTAATACAATGCACTAGGAAAACTGCCCGCGGCACCAAAAAATACCGGAACATGCCGCATAAAACACTGCATCTGCCCGCGGTTTTAAAAGTCGCGCGGAAACAGCCGCACGAGGCTAAATGCGCCACCACTGTAGCATTTAAAAAAAAAAAAAGTTTAAAGAAATTTTTAATGTTTCTAATGTAGGAAGCATTTCCAAAGTGACAGCCCCTTCCCCTTCTGGTAGGCTCTGGCTCTTGGGCCCCACCCTCATTCTAGCAGTGAACCAATTGTATCTAGTAACTGCCCAGTCACATAATATTGCTGGAATACATTGTCCACAATGCTGTGCAAGAACTAAATTAATTAACCCAGAGCAAGCGATCGATTACAGGAGAACGGATCAATCAGCAACTTAGGTAATCACTTGTCAGTGTGCAAATTGTATTGATGCACATATTGAATGGGAAAAAAATATATATCTTTTTTTTAAAACAGCAGCTTGAACTGCAGCTTTAATTTATCCTTAAGTGTCTCTTCAACGCCTTGACAGAAAGCGGACTTCAAAGCCCCCTCGTTCCAATTGGCTTCAGAGACCTAAACTCAATCGCATATTGTCCAATGTGCGAGAGTCTTGTTTAATCTGCAGGAGTGCAGCTTCGCCAGAAGCTGCACGACCAGGAGTATCGAAGATCGTCCAGAAGCTCTGCATGAAGGCAACAGTCATCAAACAGGGAGGAGCCATTTTCATAAAGGTAGGATGCCCAAGCTAACCCTTCATTCGTGAGGAGGGAGAAGATATATGCCACGCGATAGCCATGGGATGTGAAGGATAATGGTTGCGTGTCAAACTGAACCTGGCACTGGTTCAGGAACTCTGCAAGACAAGGGGAGACCTCCATTTTGGACAGGTTCACGAGTACTGGCATGACTTCACCACCTAAAGGCTCGGGCATGGGAGAAGAAGGAGCTATCCTGGAGTTATTGAGGTAACTGCACAGGAGCTGTAGCGTAGAGGAGATCAAATCCAGTTCTTTATACAATCTAGCCTGGTGGGTGGCATGGGTTCCCAGGAGCCAGCCCTGATTGGTTATGACATTCGCTACCTCTGCGGAGTCCATTGCGTGGATCGTGCAATGTGTAACGTTGCTGACTGAAACCAGGAGATTGAACTTCCAGGCCAAGGTAGGGAGTGGTATGTCCCGGGAGACCAGGCCTTTACACCTTTTTACCAGGAACAATCATTGAGCAAAACATGTACTGTAAGTGAAATAAATTTTTAGTTTATTCACATGAAAAGGCACACACAAAATGAAACAAAAACTACATAAGAAAAGACACACTTACTGAGGGTTTGGGCTACAAAACTAAACTTTCCTAGGTGCCGGGACTCCTAAATAAGAAGCTTTCCCTGACCGGGACTTTGCCCAAAATGTCCTGAAACTCAAATCGGCATGACGTTCCAGACGCCACCACTCCCTTGGTTCTGGGGACACACCTCTGCTGCTGGAGACAAGCAAAACGCATTCAGTGAACAGCAGCAGCAGGGGTGTGTCCCCAAAACCCCCTCTTAACCATGTATACAATCTTCGTGATCGATCGCAAACCGGAAGTGACGCGACGGGCCAAACCGGAAGTGACGTGACGCGATCTCGGGAGTGGGGCTGGCGGTGACACAGAAGCTGCGCATCTATAATTTTATGTGTCTATGCACATTGTGCCAAATGTGAGTGCAATATTCATTGCTTTATAAATGTATCAATGTTGCACTAAGAGTGTCATCTCTTTCATTGAGGGTCTGTCCTGCTGAAGCCTAGTACTTCTCATCAAGCAAGTCTTCCATATCACACATATTGCTGGTATTATTTTGAGAAATTGTGAGTCCCCATTTGTGATTTTTTAAGTTGTTTTTTCCTGTCGAACATATTACACTATATATATTTTTTTTTCTCCACATACGGTGACATCTGCGCTTCCCACAAGTCTTTTTCCTGCAATTAACATAAGGAGAAATTGGATATTCTCCTTCAGGGTTAAGCTGCGAAGTTTACCGGTTTATATAATCATTTATTATATTCACTTATATTATTCACTTGATTTATTAAGCACTTTTTAAGGTTTAATATTGTTGCACCTTTAATAGAAGCGCCTCACATCCCCCTTTTTTTGCACTTGTAACAGGTGCTGCCAGGATAGGAGCATTAGCTAGTGCTGTCTTCAGTGCCTGAAATGAGGTTTCAAAGGCAGGAGACCAGGCTACCAGAACCGAGAGATGTCTATGTGTCAAGTCAGTCACGGGTTTAGCAATGGCACTATACTGGGGAACAAACTTCCTATAGTAGCCAGCGGTGCCCAAAAAAGCCATGACCTGTTTCTTGGTCCTTGGTACTGGCCACTGAACTATAACTTCTACCTTAGCCGGCCCTGGCTTCAGGTGCCCTCCGCCCACTCTGTGCCCTAAGTACAACACTTCTTCCATACCCACTAGACACTTTGTAGGGTTCAGTGTCAGCTCTGCCTCTCTGATCCTTTTCAGCACCGCTGCTACATGCACTAATATGTATTCCATGAATTGCTAAACACAGCGATGTCATCTAGGTACTGTATGCCTTTTTAAAACTTTGCATCCCTTCCAGCAACCTATTGACTAGGCATTGGAAGGTAGCCGGCGCATTCTTCATCCCAAATGGCATAACTAAAAATTCATATAGGCAACTTGGAGTAATGGGTAGAAAAGGGGAAATGTCCTCGGGCGCGTCACTCTGCTCCCAGCTCCACGACGTATGTTACGTGAAAAATAGAAGAGAAAGGGGAGGGCCACAATAAAAAACAAACAACTCCAAGTTATACACACTTCTTATTTTTAGAGTGGGAAGGGAGGGGTGGTAGAGGAAAACAGGGGAAGAATGATATTGAACACACTTTTAGGGTAGAGACACACTCACATGGAATTTCTAATATCATGAGCTGGTATTCTCGCCTCAGCATGTAATGACATAGGTTGTAGATGAGGAAGTGCCCTCTGGTATCTTCCTTGACAAAAAATAAAAGGGAAAAACAAAATAGTGTAATACAATTTAATTAGACAATGGGTGCATGAGATTTAAAACTTACAAGCGACCGATATTTTCAAGCATAGAAAGGAGATGTCGCCGGGCTCCACAGTATATCCCTCTCTGGGTTGCAGTGTTGCTTCTCGGCTGATCCCTGCTGGCAGAAGGTCTTTGTATCTGTATATGGGGATAATTCTGGCTGCAGTATGGATACTTAAGGCCCGTGCACAGGCTATGTTCTCCTCCGGCCGCCTATCTCCTCCACAGATGTAGTCTTCAGCTTCGTTACTCCGTTGCGCGTGCGCATGCGCAGACGGCTAGATGCTGGGCCAGGATTCAGGGAAAGAAAACTCCTCGCTACGGTGGCTTGGAAGGACCAAAAAACGTCAGACGCGTTTCGCCAATGCTTCCTCAGTGACGTTGGTCACTGAGGAAGCATTGGCGAAACGCGTCTGACGTTTTTTGGTCCTTCCAAGCCACCGTAGCGAGGAGTTTTCTTTCCCTGTATCCTGGCCCAGCATCTAGCCGTCTGCGCATGCGCACGCGCAACGGAGTAACGAAGCTGAAGACTACATCTGTGGAGGAGATAGGCGGCCGGAGGAGAACATAGCCTGTGCACGGGCCTTAAGTATCCATACTGCAGCCAGAATTATCCCCATATACAGATACAAAGACCTTCTGCCAGCAGGGATCAGCCGAGAAGCAACACTGCAACCCAGAGAGGGATATACTGTGGAGCCCGGCGACATCTCCTTTCTATGCTTGAAAATATCGGTCGCTTGTAAGTTTTAAATCTCATGCACCCATTGTCTAATTAAATTGTATTACACTATTTTGTTTTTCCCTTTTATTTTTTGTCAAGTAAGATACCAGAGGGCACTTCCTCATCTACAACCTATGTCATTACATGCTGAGGCGAGAATACCAGCTCATGATATTAGAAATTCCATGTGAGTGTGTCTCTACCCTAAAAGTGTGTTCAATATCATTCTTCCCCTGTTTTCCTCTACCACCCCTCCCTTCCCACTCTAAAAATAAGAAGTGTGTATAACTTGGAGTTGTTTGTTTTTTATTGTGGCCCTCCCCTTTCTCTTCTATTTTTCACGTAACATACGTCGTGGAGCTGGGAGCAGAGTGACGCGCCCGAGGACATTTCCCCTTTTCTACCCATACTCATACAGAGGTTGGTGAATAACCTCTGAAAGACTCAGGCAGCGGAATCATTCTGTGGAAAGGACTGAAGCCATACCTTGAATAGTAGGCAAAAAACTTTTTTGGCGCGAATTTTCTCCTTTTTTTTAACTTGGAGTAATGAATGCTGACTTCTCCCTAGCCTCCTAGCCTCTTGGGTCAGAGGGATTTGCCAATACTCTTTGGGCAAATCCATAGTGGTCAGATACTTTGCACCGTAAGCTCATCTAAGAGCTCATCCATTCTGGGCAGAGGATAAGAAACCGACACCGTCTGCGCATTGAGCTGCCGGTAGTTTTCACAGAACCGAGTGGTTCCATCCTTCTTGGGCCCGCAGACTACTGGACAAGCCCAAGGTCACTGAGACAGGACAACTACCCCTAGGGCCAGCACCTCTTCCACTTCCCTCTCTATACTCCCTTTCACCACTGCTGATACCCGATAGGCATGCTCATGCAGAGGTCTCTGATTACCAGTGAGAAATGGGTTATCTGTGATATGTGTCCTTCCCAGCTTATCCGTGAACAGGTCCCTATGCTGCTCTAACATAACCTTTGTCTGTACTATCTTCTGTACATTGAGCTGAGACCCTATATCAACCTTCTCCACTGTGCCCCCCTGCCTAGATTCCCCTAGCAGGTCAGGCAGAGCATTGTTTGCCGTTTCCCCCTTCAGTGGGCTACAGATAGTCAACACTGATGCCACACTCTGTTGAAAATACTCCTTTAGCATATTAATATGATACGTCCTATTTCTACCTGTCTCTCTACCTAGCTGTACAACATAGTTGCCCTCATTCAAACTCCTGAGTACCGTATACAGACAAGACCAGGCAGCTATCAATTTGTTCTGACGAGTGGGCTTCAGAACAAGAACATGCTGCCCAGGATTGAATTCGCTGCTATGGGCATGCTGATCACACCAAGTCTTCTTCTTGGTCTGAGCCTCCATGAGGTTAGCCTGTGCCAACCCCGTAAGCATTTAAAACTGGTCTCTGAGATCTTCTACATACTGAAGCACAGAAGCATCAGTATTAGTAGTCTCCCCTTCCCATCCCTCCCGGAATAGGTCAAGATGCACCCGTTCCCTGCAACCATATAGAAGCTCGAAGGGAGATAACCCAATAGATTCATGCAGTACCTCTCAGTAGGTAAACAGTGTGATGGTGAGGGAGTAACCAGGCAAATAAATAAAGGTTTATGCCCGAATTGGTGCCCATGAGCCATATTGGGAACATGTAGAGTGTCAGCTCTGCAGACCAGTAAAAGCAGAGATACTGTAATTGTATTGTAAATGTCTGCGTGTGTCTCCCACCAGGTATAAGGTGGGAGAATAATATCATATCTCAAATGTATGAGTTATTATGCTAGTGTTTCCCTGTAAACCGCGCAAAATAAAAGGGGTTTTAAAAACCAGCAGCTCCCAGCACAGCACATAGCAGGTACGTAACTTTGGCTAGGAAGGTCCTTGTACGCTGAGTTTTGTTATGAGTCTGCTGGGGTAAAATTATTAAAACAGTCATATTTTACTTTTTATAGAATTTCCTAAAAAGTGATGAATGAAAGTCCCCCTCTTTTAATGGTACTAATATTATGAGTACAGGAGTTTTCATTTAGGCAGGCGGAGCAGCTTAAGCACTTTATTTACAAGAAACGTGATCAAAAGGTGTATGGCATGACATTCCTGAAAGTCAGCAATGCATAATTTAGCCCCGGACTTCTAAGACATCCTGCTGGTATGGTTCCAGGATGTCTGAAAAAGTCTGGAGTTAAAAAGGTTCTGACATTTTACAAGTGCTAAGTGGGGAGGGGAAGATGTAAAAAGATTTCTCCTAGCCAATGTCCAGATGTCCAGGGAAGGTAGACAAGATGTCGCCAGGGAAGTGGGCTTGGTTAGGTATACTAAGCGGGACAGGTGCGAGATTCGTGCATGCCCCTTGGCATACTATGAAGCCCTTTGCCCGGCTCCCTGAAGTGCTGGCAACCTGGCCATGGGTGGGATGTTTGGTTCCCATGCAGCAATTGGCTGCAGAATGTACAGATATGGATTTTGAGTGTTTAAAAATCCCTGCAGCCGATCGGGAGATTAGATTCATCATGCAGTGAAAGATTCAAGAGTTTGTAAGAACTAAGGACTTCCAAAACAATTCTACAGAGGTAGAACGAAGTGAGCAGTCCCATCAGAGAAAAGTAGTTGCGAGCCGCGCCACTAGCCGAAGACGGTTTTTGCAGCTTTGCGTATGCACAATCCCCGCTCCTGGGAGATTGTGATCAGAGACTCTATTTCTAAAGAATTAGTTCTGGAAGTAGAGAATTTTATTTTGTCCCATTCCAGTAAGTGTATTTTCATAATATTTTGTAAATCAAGCTGTGTATGTTCATTGTGTAAATAAATTACAATTTATTTTATCTCTTGCTTTGCTCAATCAAAGGATCCGGGTAATTTTGGTGTTAAAAGTTCTGGTCTCCCATGACAAACAGCAAGTGCTGCAAAGGAATATCCCAATATTTTCCGTCAGCCTCTATGAATGCCTGAAGCATGTGCTTCAGGGTACCATTGAACCTCTCAAATAAACAGATTGTCTGGTGGTGGTATTGGGTCGTGGACTTGTGCTTAACTCCGCACGAATCCCAGAGACACTATAGCAATTCATTCATGAATTGCAACCCATGATCAGTTAGAATCTCACTAGGGAATCCTACCCTAGAAAAAATAACTAACAATTCTTTGGCTGCTGCCCTCGTGTCAATAGTGGCCACCGCTACAGCCTCAGGGTACCTGGTGGCAAAATCCACCACCATCAAAATGTAACGCTTGCCAGTCCAGCTAAGGATCATCAGATGTCCCACTATGTCCATGGCTACTCTCCGGATTGGTTCCCTTATTATCGGTAGTGGGTTCTGGGGTGCCTTCACATAATCATCTGCCTTACCTACTCGCTGGCAGGCATCACAGGACCAGCAAAACTGTGCCACTGCCCTTGATGCCCCTGGCCAGTAGAAACACTGCCACAACTGGTCTCTCATGCTAGTAACCCCCTGGTGCCCTTCTAGTGGATTGGAGTGGGCTACCAGCAATAACTGCTGCATATACTCCCTGGGTACAACTAACTGTCTTCTACCAGTTCACACTCTATCTGGAGCAGTAAAATCATGCTCTCTATAAAAAGCCCAGGTGCCATAAGAGCCTATCAAACCCACTCTCAGAGGCAGACTCGGATGCCCGAAGTCTCATCTAAGCTGGGATCGGACCGCACTGCCTCCCTAAACTATGCCCCTAGCTCCAACCACTCTACCTTAGTCTCTAAGTCAGGTGGAAGGGGAAGAGGTAAATGGGTTGATAGGTCAGTACAATGTCTTGGCGAAATCCTCAATGGGCAGGGGTACAAAAGGCTCCCCTCCTTGGGCAAGTGCCCTGCTCTTGCTCCTGGTAATAGTTGCAACTGGAGCAGCTTCCTCAGCAAATGAGCAAACAATACGCCCAAGGTCATTACCGAGGAGCACCTCAGTATCCAACCCAGGTAAAACACCAACTCCCTCATGTCACGAATGGCACCCCAGTCCAGAAACACGTGGGCAACCTGGTTTGACCTAGCCTGGCATGGACACCTACATCCCTGTACCTGGGAGCAGATCATCTGATCTCAACAAATCAGGTCGGACCTGAGTGACAGTGGCCCTGGAATCAAGCAAGCTGGCTGCTTGGCGATATCCTGTGGTCACTGGCTTCAAATGCTTTTGCCGGACATCTGATGTCCCCCATCTCCACTGCTGTGCTGCTGGAGAGAGGTGTATATTCCCCCATCTGAGTCCTTTCCTGGGCTGGCTGGATGGCTGCACTCTGCTCCTCTGTGTGTGCCACTCGCACGTGGCGACTGGCCTCACAGCTCGAACACATTGCACCTGATGGGGATTATCAGACCTTGGCAAGTCCGGACAGTCTTGTTTGATAGGAAACACAAAAAACAAAACTGTGCGCTACTACCTAACTACCTATAAAGTTTAAATGTATAAATATATACAGTGCAGTGACTATACCATCAATTTAGTGATAAAAAAATTATAAAAAATTAAACCACAACTCCCACAGTGAGATAATTAAACATTAAATAATAAGTGCCACATAACCGTGTTGGGGATAATGGTATCTGCAGCTGTAAACGCAGGGGTGGCTCAGCACCCCACACACACTAAGAGAATGGAAACAAAAGAAAACAGCGCACAACGCCAAATAGTGAAGCAAATTCAACAATATATTATAGAATTAAAAAGGGGGTAATATATCTGCGTACATGAAAAAAGTTGGTAAAAGGCATGTAGTGTGTATCACACTGTTTACCACTCGGCAGTTGTTAGCTGTAGATTCAGGTGCTTGCTTCCCTCTGCTGCTGCAGCTCAGTTGATTCTGGGGCAGGACGTCAGTCTTTTCACTCCCAAGGGGATTTCCCTTCATGCAGCCAGGTTCAGCAGCTGGTACTGGGGCTCGGTGAAATCGCTCCTGTTTCCTGGCCGATATGAAGCTGCTCCTGTACCTCGGCAGGTGTATCCTCTGCACAGAGGTTAAAACGCAGCTTGCTGGGGTGCCCTCAGCGTGCCACGATGCAGCAGTGGTGGATTCAATAGGGAAGTTTGAACAGTCTTACAAAGTCTCTCACAAGTGTCCAAAACAGCACACAGGATGAAATAAAAACAGGACAGGCCAATACATAGACAAAGGCCAATGTAAGCAGATATAAGGCAATAGAATGTTACATCCAACTAGTTTCGTAGAATTAACTACTTCTTCAGGGAATAATTAGGCCATTACCCAGAGGTCTTAAATACCTCACATAGATACCTTATTGGTCAACCAATTAGGGATAGACCAATCATCTATAATAGGTAATGGTCTGCGTGATAGCGAAGATGTGTAGTTTACTTTTAAAACAACAACTTTATTAACAAAAAAAAAACAAAACAATACCTATTTAATATAAACTTACATATAGACAAAACCTAGCATAAATAATTAAAAACATGCTGGAATAAAAGAAACACAATATTAGTCGACTTAAAATAGACACCATGATTACTTGCATAAAAAGATGTAACTAGAAAAAAGCGTAGGATAAAGAAAGGAAAACAGAGATACAGAGATAAATGATACATCCCCTAGGTACAGAGGGGTGGTGAGCTAAAGATTCAATAAAGTGCCCAAATATCCACATCCTCATTTAACCCCTTAGGGGACATAGTATCTAACTTATGTATCCAATATGTCTCTTTAGAAGACAATGTTTTTACTCTGTCCCCTCCTCTTCTATTTACAGGAATCAACTGAATCCCCTTAAAAGTGAGACTTGACGGATCTTTATTATGGTGTATCAGGAAGTGTCTAGATACACTATGTTTTTCAAAACCATTTTTAATATTTCTGACATGTTCCTGAATCCGAACTTTAAGGCTGCGTTTGGTTCTGCCTACATATTGATACCCACACACACATTCCAATAGGTATACAATATGTGTAGAGGTACATAGAATAAAGTCATCAATATTACAAACTTCCTTCGTTACTTGTGAATAAAAAGTGTGTTTGTCAGGATGTTGGTATTTACAAATCGTGCAATTACCACAGATATAGTTGCCTTTTGGTTTAGGCCCTAGCCAGTTCTTTTTCGATGTAGTATTGCTCTTACTTATAAAAACATCACTAGGAGCTAACAAGTTTTTGATATTTTTTGCTCTCCTGTAAATAAACCGTGGTTTGACGTCAAGATGTGATCCCAAAATGGGATCATTGCACAATATACCCCAGTGTTTGTTAAAAACCTTTTCAATGTCTCTATGAACCGAATTAAAGTCTGTAATGAAAGCCACATTAAGAGTGTCCTTTTATGTGTTTTGACCTTCTTTATTTTTAATCGTGGATCTATTTTGAACTAACATATCCTTACGATCCATATTACGTACCCTTATGATCTCTCTTTCTAGAAGTTCCTTAGGATATCCCCTCTCTCTAAATCTCCAAAATAATTTGTTAGCCTGTTGGTTGAAAACCTCTAAACTACTACAGTTACGTCTGAGTCTCACAAATTGCCCCCCTGGTATGTTGTTTATCCATGTCTTTTTGTGATTACTATTCGCCATCAGCACATTGCTGGTATCCACCTCCTTAAAGAAGGTCTCAGTCTCCACGGTGCCATCCATTTTGGAAGTTAATCTTAAGTCCAAAAAGTCTATCTGGGTGGCATCCACCTTGTGTGTGAACTCAAGGTTGTAGTCATTCCTATTAAGGTTGGCTACAAATGCACTGGCTGAATCGTAATCACCATCCCACACACACAGGATGTCGTCTATGTAGCGTCTCCACACAACGACATTCCTGTGGTATGGTTGGTCGGGCATGATAAACTGAGACTACCACCTTCCCACGTACAGGTTTGCGAAGCTGGGGGCAAACCTAGTACCCATTGCAGTTCCGCAAACCTGTAGGTAGAAAGTGGAGAGAAACAAAAAATAATTATGTTTCAATATGAAACTGATAGACTCTAGAATAATAATAATAATAGAATATGGATCGTAAGGATATGTTAGTTCAAAATAGATCCACGATTAAAAATAAAGAAGGTCAAAACACAAAAAGGACACTCTTAATGTGGCTTTCATTACAGACTTTAATTCGGTTCATAGAGACATTGAAAAGGTTTTTAACAAACACTGGGGTATATTGTGCAATGATCCCATTTTGAAATCACATCTTGACGTCAAACCACGGTTTATTTACAGGAGAGCAAAAAATATCAAAAACTTGTTAGCTCCTAGTGATGTTTTTATAAGTAAGAGCAATACTACATCGAAAAAGAACTGGCTAGGGCCTAAACCAAAAGGCAACTATATCTGTGGTAATTGCACGATTTGTAAATACCAACATCCTGACAAACACACTTTTTATTCACAAGTAACGAAGGAAGTTTTTAATATTGATGACTTTATTCTATGTACCTCTACACATATTGTATACCTATTGGAATGTGCGTGTGGGTATCAATATGTAGGCAGAACCAAACGCAGCCTTAAAGTTCGGATTCAGGAACATGTCAGAAATATTAAAAATGGTTTTGAAAAACATAGTGTATCTAGACACTTCCTGATACACCATAATAAAGATCCGCCAAGTCTCACTTTTAAGGGGATTCAGTTGATTCCTGTAAATATAAGAGGAGGGGACAGAGTTAAAACATTGTCTTCTAAAGAGATATATTGGATACATAAGTTAGATACTATGTCCCCTAAGGGGTTAAATGAGGATGTGGATATTTGGGCACTTTATTGAATCTTTAGCTCACCACCCCTCTGTACCTAGGGGATGTATCATTTATCTCTGTATCTCTGTTTTCCTTTCTTTATCCTACGCTTTTTTCTAGTTACATCTTTTTATGCAAGTAATCATGGTGTCTATTTTAAGTCGACTAATATTGTGTTTCTTTTATTCCAGCATGTTTTTAATTATTTATGCTAGGTTTTGTCTATATGTAAGTTTATATTAAATAGGTATTGTTTTTTTTTTTTTTTTGTTAATAAAGTTGTTGTTTTAAAAGTAAACTACACATCTTCCCTATCACGCAGACCATTACCTATTATAGATGATTGGTCTATCCCTAATTGGTTGACCAATAAGGTATCTATGTGAGGTATTTAAGACCTCTGGGTAATGGCCTAATTATTCCCTGAAGAAGTAGTTAATTCTACGAAACTAGTTGGATGTAACATTCTATTGCCTTATATCTGCTTACATTGGCCTTTGTCTATGTATTGGCCTGTCCTGTTTTTATTTCATCCTGTGTGCTGTTTTGGACACTTGTGAGAGACTTTGTAAGACTGTTCAAACTTCCCTATTGAATCCACCACTGCTGCATCGTGGCACGCTGAGGGCACCCCAGCAAGCTGCGTTTTAACCTCTGTGCAGAGGATACACCTGCCGAGGTACAGGAGCAGCTTCATATCGGCCAGGAAACAGGAGCGATTTCACCGAGCCCCAGTACCAGCTGCTGAACCTGGCTGCATGAAGGGAAATCCCCTTGGGAGTGAAAAGACTGACGTCCTGCCCCAGAATCAACTGAGCTGCAGCAGCAGAGGGAAGCAAGCACCTGAATCTACAGCTAACAACTGCCGAGTGGTAAACAGTGTGATACACACTACATGCCTTTTACCAACTTTTTTCATGTACGCAGATATATTACCCCCTTTTTAATTCTATAATATATTGTTGAATTTGCTTCACTATTTGGCGTTGTGCGCTGTTTTCTTTTGTTTCCATTCTCTTTGTTTGATATGACCAGTCTTTTTGCACTGATAGTACCTTCTTTCGTGCTTAAACGCTGTGGTCTTGGGTGCACCCACCTCAGCAGTCGATTTTGGCTTCCACTGTAGAGTGTTTTTGGTTGCCCAAGCCAGATTGGCTCCTTCTTGGGCAGACCCCTTCTTGCGTGATAGTGCCCAGCTGGTGATGAACTCATCAGCCATGTTAGCAGAATTCAGACAAGTTTTTGGTTTGCGAACAAAGACACAGCCTCTTAAATCCTTTGGGCACTTCTGTAAAAACTTCCTTGAACATCAAGCCCATCAAACTGTGATACTTAGTGGCATCACATCTCCCCACCCCACTGAGTCTCATGTAAAATAATTCTGGATGCAAACCGCATGTAGGTTTCCCGGTGGTTCTTCTCCCCCGACCTGAGCATGCCACGGTATGCCTCTGGTGTGAGGGCATACTGTATTAATACTAAAGCCTTTACATGCTGGTAGTCCTTGCTGTCCATGGCCAAAAGGGCCTGGAGGGTCTCCAGGGCAGCTCCGGTCAATAGCAGCGACAACTGCAGAACCCAGTCCTGTTCTAGCACACGGTACCGGAGACACTGAGCTTCAAAAATCTTTAGGTAACCGTTTATTTTTTCCGTGCCGCCCACACACTTACAGAAACTGTGATGGTCAACTTTAGGTAGAGGTGGCTCTCTAGGATTCAGCCGGAGTCTTGGGGGCTGCACACCTTGAGAAGTTGCAAGTAGCTGGAGCTCCTGCTTGAAGGAGACCCCCCTTCCCCAAGTGGCGAGGAGCGCAGTGATTCCTAGGACAAAGAGACCGCTAGCCACTGGGGCAACCACAGCTGCAGTCCCTTGATCCTGCTCACCATCTCCGTTCTCGTAATTCCCTCCTCCCTCTGCCTCCTCCGATTCCCCCAGGGGTGGAAAATACTCCTGTCCCCCGGCCAAAGTGAATGCCCCTGTATCCACAGGTAAGGTTATGCACACCTCAGGTGAAGCTATATTTGCTTCATGTTTCTCAAGATCCTACTCCAGCACTGCTTTTGACCGACCTGCAGTCATTTGTCCATATCCCCCACAACGGGCGACAATCCGGGGACGGTCCCATGACCGAAAGTGTCCTAACCGTCTGTCCATTTTCTCCTGGTGGCACTAAAATAAGTGGTAGAGAGAACCAGTGCTTTCCTTAGCTTTGCGTAACGTGTGTAAGTCACTACTTGTTTTGAGAGCTCTCAATCTACGTCTACGAGTTTCTCTTTATGTTAGAAGACCCTGCAGGATTTTAAAACATAAAGCTCAATGATCCCACCGCTACCACAAGTTAATATAACCTGTCACGGGAGACCCGGCATTTACACCTTTTTACCAGGAACAAACATTGAGCAAAACATGTAAGTGAAATAAATTGTAAATTTGTTTGCATGAAAAGGCATACACACAATGATACACAAACTACTGATGTAGCCACCAGTATTAGAACACATACCGGAGAAATTCCTGGGAGATTCTGGGACAGTCTCACAGTAAATGCTTCAACATTGCCTCAACATTTCTGTAAAGTTCTTAATGGCCCATTGGATTAACACAGCATGGGGTCCCTGTGTCCCATTCAGTTTTCAGGGACCCCCTGCTCTGTTAATCCTATAGACCATTAAGAATCTCACAGAAATGTTGAGGCAATGTTGCAGCAACGTTGAGGCATTTACTGTGAGACTGTCCCAGAATCTACCCAGGCAGAGTTCTAATACTTGTTGCTGCATCTGTACATAAGAAAAGACACACTTACTGGGGGCCTGGGGTACAAAACAAGACTTTCCTAGGTGCAGGGGCTCCTAAATAAGAAGCTTACCCTGACCAGGACTTATCCCGAAATGTCCTGGAACTAAAATTAGCATGAAGTTCCAGACCCACCACTCCCTTCTCTCCTGAGGACTTGAATTTGCTTGACCAGCACATAGTTCCAAATGTCCTTGACCTAAAATCGACTTGAAATCCCATCTGCGACCACTACATTCAATTCTCAGAACTTGGCCGCAAAACGTGGGACTTAAAAAATATTCTGGGTTGGTTTTTCTGAATCCGGGGTTTTGCTATTCGCACAAGAGCACTTTTCATTACATTCAAATATCCCGCTGCTTTTCTGGTACATAGAATTTCTCAAACTGATTGGCTCAGGCTTTCTTACAGTATTTCAGAGTTCATTCATGAAATACTACAGCCAATCACAGTGTGATTGGACATGCACAAGTTTGCCACCTCCATCCCTTAATATTCAGATTCCACCTGCTGGGTAAGGCTCCTCCAAGTCTGGTGGGGCAAATGGTATTCCAGACGACTTTCCTTCATCCCAGGACGAGGGCAGTTGAGCCCTTCCCAGCCACCCAAATGGCTGTCACACCTGAGGCATCCTCTGTGGCTTTCATCTCCAATGTCTGAAGAAGTAGCCTGTTCGCTACGAAACGCGTAGGATTAGTATTGTACTGTTACCAATCCGATTTTATCTGTTTCACTGTACTCACACACTGCTGCTGTGTGTCATCTATCAGGGATTCTGCTCAGCTCTGTATCGCGGAGGCGCGATTATAGCAGATGCCACGCTACGCATTGTGCTCTTTGTGTTAGTAAGATTTGTTGCCTGCTGAGTCTCTTAGCATTGAGATTGAGATTGAAACTACACATCACGCAAGCGCAATAGACTTATCACTGTGTGGGTGGGACGGTTGTACCTTTGTGAGGCACTCCTGCCCTGTAATTGGGAATACCCTTCATCCTGGAGAAGTGTACCCCGAGCTGGATTGATCGTGCACTGTGCCATCTGCTTGATGAGTAGGGATGATGTCCTAATACCACCTGGAATTACTTACCTGATGGATCGGTTTCCGTCCCAGTATCCTGGTCTTGCCATGTGGTAACCATCGGTGTATTATACACTCAATGCACTTGTTTTAATTACTAAATGTACGCAGAATACTTACCTTATATTTTAATCAATACATTTGATATACTTTACCATTTGAAATACTTTACCATTTGCGTCTTTGCGTTGTTGTTTTTGTTTTTTCTGTCTAGTGCTGTGGGAGTGTTGAGCCACTTTCGTTAGATACAGCTGCAGACTCCATTGACACCCACTATGGTTATTGTATGTTACATTTTCTATATTCACTGGTTGTGAGGGGTATAAGCAAGGTTGCACTTGATTCACTTAAACACTATTTTTTTCTTTATTGTATTATAGTGAAGTTAGTTGTGCATTTTTATTTCTTCACTTGATCACATGGTCAGACAATCACATACTAGTCACATGTGATGTAACATCTTTATAAACTGTTATTAACCACGAACAAGGGTGTGAGGCAGCACAACATTTTCTTGATTTAGACACAGCACATTCCCCTGCACTGATTGATTTTCTTATTAAGAGTATTCATTTCACTTTTACACAACTTTTTTTGGTTTCACGGTGAAATATTCAAATCACTGGTTCCGCTATGGGCACTAGATTTGCGCCTAGTTATGCAAATTTATTAATGGGCCTTTGGGAAAATCAGAACATCTGGGCCAATAACGATTATGGCGCAAATCTAGTGCTCTATAAACGGTACATAGATGATATTATTATTATTTGGTGTGGTGATCACAATTCTTTAAGTTTATTTTTGGAACACATTAATCATGTTATTTAATTTAAAATTCACTAGTAAGCACAGTAATCTTGAACTAGAATTTCTGGACCTACTAATCTATGTTAAAGATGGTTCCATTTGCACAAAATCTGGCTTCCGCACTGCTCACTCCACGGAAACAGACCTCACTAAAATAACCAATGACCTCCATGCTGCCAAAGACATAGGTCATTACACTCTGCTCATATTACTCGACCTTTCTGCAGCATTTGACACCGTGGACCACCCTCTTCTCCTTCACATTCTCCATACTCTTGGTATTCGGAACAAAGCTCTATCCTGGATCTCATCCTACCTATCCCATCGTACTTTCAGTGTCTCTTCTGCTAACACCTCCTCCTCCTCCTCTATTGATATCTCTGTGGGGGTACCCCAGGGCTCTGTCCTGGGACCTCTTCTCTTTTCTCTGTATACACTCTCTCTAGGTGACCTAATAACATCTTTTGGGTTTAATTATCACCTCTATGCTGACGACACACAAATATACTTTTCAACACCCGACCTTACACCTGCTGTACAAACCAAAGTTTCTGAATGTCTCTCTGCTATATCATCCTGGATGGCCCTCCGCTGCCTTAAACTCAACATGGCTAAACAGAGCTCCTCATACTTCCTCCCAAACCTGGCCCTACTACCTCCCTCCACATTACTGTTGGAACAACGATCATTCACCCAGTAGCCCAAGCACGCTGCTAAGGGTCACACTCGACTCCTCTCTCACATTCGCCCCTCACATTCAAACCATTTCTAAAACCTTTCGCTTTTTCCTCCGCAATATAACAAAGATAGGCCCTTTCCTCTGTTGCTCGACTGCTAAAACTCTGACTCAGGCCCTCATTCTTTCCCGTCTTGATTACTGTAACCTCCTGCTGTCCGGCCTTCCTGCCTCTCACCTGTCTCCCCTACAATCTATCCTAAACGCTGCTGCCAGAATCACTCTACTCTTTCCAAGATCTGTCTCAGCATCTCCCCTCATGAAATCCCTCTCCTGGCTTCCAATCAAATCCCGCATCTCACACTCCATTCTTCTCCTCACTTTTAAAGCTTTACACTCTTCTGCCCCTCCTTAAATCTCAGCCCTAATTTCTCGTTATGCACCATCCAGACTCTTGCGTTCTTCTCAAGGATGTCTTCTTTCTACCCCCTTTGTATCTAAAGCCCTCTCCCGCCTTAAACCTTTCTCAATGACTGCACCCTCTCTATCCACCTTTAAGACCCAACTTAAGACGCACTTGCTTAAAGAAGCATATGAATAGCACTGTGGATATACTGAACACATGATACATAAATCTTGGCCCCCTGCAGACGCACTTACCAGAACTCCCTCCTACTGTCTCTGTACATTCTCCCTACCTACCAATTAGACTGTAAGCTCCTCGGGGCAGGGACTCCTCTTCCTTAATGTCTAAAGCACTTATTGCCATGATCTGTTATTTATATTATCTGTTATTTATTTGATTACCATGTGTATTACTGCTGTGAAGCGCTATGTACATTAATGGCGCTATATAAATAAAGACATACAATACAATACAATACTATAAACCTGTACTGTAACTGTTTAAACTACATTGAAGCAGAAAGCAACCATTACAAGAAATTGTTGGATAACATCCCATTCGGAGAACTAAGACGCATTAAGCGTAATTGTACAGAAGAAGCGACATTTGAAGGAGAAGCTTCTATGATAATTGATAAATGTAAAATCAAATCTTATAATAAATCAATATTGGACAATGCATATTCAAAAACTAAAAAACTGAATAGAAAAGATTGACTGCAAGGGGTAAAAAAGGATGCAGATATAACTCTCCGGTACGGTAAAGATCAAATAGACGTACCATTTATAACACAATTTAAACAAGTTTTAAATAAGCATTGGCACCTCGTTTTCCGTGATCCTGTTCTGCACCCCTATCTTAGACCAACACCAATTGTGGTGTTCACTAAAGCAAATACACTTAAAAAATGCATTGGGAAAAGGGGGCGGCGACGGTGAGGAAGATGGAGACTTGATTTCTGAGCTCCTCTCCCACCGGCATTAATAAAGCTAATAACAGCAACAGATCCCACGATCTAACTATATAAACCATAAAGAAAAACCTATAAACATCCAAGGATGCCAGCAGGCAGGGTGGCCCGAGCTAAAAGTCAACCGGTCACTACATATTTTAAAAAGAAAACAGAGACACCAGCGGAGAAATCAAAGCTTCCCACTCAGCTTGATAACATGGACCCCAACAGTGATCCCTCTCAGGAGGATGAAAGGGACGAGGAGATGGTCAGACGAAAGGACTTGAAAGAATTTTGTGCCAAGATGCAAAAGTTTTTTAAGACTGAATTATGGGCTCTTAAGAAGGAGGTGGACGCACTTGGGGAGCGAACTGACACCCTGGAGAGAAATGCTGATGAAACTACAGCCACCATTGCACAGACACAGGATCAAGTCTCTACAATGAATGACAGAATCAAATTTCTGGAAGATAAAGTGGAGGATGCTGAGAATAGAGACAGAAGGTGCAATATAAGGCTGAGGGGTGTCCCAGAAAGTGTCCTCGACCCTGAGGATTTCACAAATTGCTGGCTGGAACATATTTTCCCTGATAAACCAGAGTCTGAAATCAGATTAACAGCGGGGGTCCCTGGCAGTCCCATTCAAACTGAATTGGACTGCCAGGGATCCCTGCTGTGTTAATCCTATGGGTCGTTAGTCAATGCAGAAATACCTTAAACGTGCCTCAAACTAGCCCAGAACATACCCAGCACATACCCAGCACATACCCAGAATGTAACCCGGCTAGTTTACGGCAAATGTTAGAATAAACGTTGCCTCTACTGTATATCATGTATTTACACACCAATAAAATACAAGTTTAAAAAAAAAAAAATGCATTGCACCCAGTTGTTTGAAAAGTAATACAGAAAGTAACTCAAATTCATTTTTAAATGTCAAGGGATTCTTTAAATGTCTACGTTGTAAAATGTGCAAACTTAATTTGCAAGAGACTAAACAAACGAAAAAATTCTACTCTACCCATACAAAAGAAGAATTTATTATAGACAAGTTTATCAATTGTGATTCTGTGAATTCAGTGTATCTTATTCAATGTCCATGCAATAAACAATACATAGGCCGGACAACAAGAAAACTTAAACTCAGATTTGAGGAACACATTGTCAATATACAAAAGAGGTTCATGCAAGATAATCTATCAAAACACTTTAAGGAGTGTCATGATCATAACCCCATTGCATTAAATGTGTCGGTATAGATTTTCTGAGGCATAATTGGAGAGGTGGTGACTTGGTTAATCAAATTTCAAGACTAGAAACAAAATGGATCCACAAATTCAAAACCTTGGTATCATTTGGGCATAATGTGGACATGGATTTAGGAGCTTTTCTTATCAAATAAAAAATAAAAATAGCTCCACAAGGACCACCTTATACCATATTTGGATCTATCTGCCTTCTCTGGTTCTCTTTATCTTACTATTTATGTTCTGTTCCTTGATGTTTAAAATCTAAGTCTTCTTTATCTCTTACCTATTTTTTTATTATTCTTATAATAAATGAATTAGGATCCAAATGTCCAATTCTTTATTTAACCTTTTATATGTGCATTGACGATTTTTTGCATGATGTTTTAAATATTATAGTATCTATTATATGCTAATTATTAAAGTTTTTATTATTATCTATCATGAAACTGTTTAAAGTATTACGGTAAACTGTATGCTTTCCCTAATTGCCTTCAGCTATGACCATTGTGATTGGTATAAATCCACCTACCAGAAAGTGTTAAAATCTTTTAATTAACCAATAGCAGAACTGACATGGGTATAAATGTAGTATGGTTCAGTTTATACATTTATACCTCTGATGAATTCCTGTTCAGGACGACACGCGTTGGGTTGTCAGAGAGGTCACCCACTGTCTGTATATTCTTGATACTATTCACAATTTACAGTGGCGGCTGCCTTTAGCCTCCTGCGGCCTTTTCCCCGCGATTTTAAAAATCGCGGGCAGATGCGGGCCGTTTTCGGCAGTTTGGGGCACCTGCGGGCACTTTCATTGTCTAGCGCTAAGCGCTTTCATTGTCTAGCGCTATTAGCGCTATCTGGTGATTTTGGGCCGTGTGGAAAAGTCCGCGAGAGACGGGTGAGAGACGGAAAACATCCCCAAATTTTTTCGGGGATGTTGGAGGTTAAAAGGGACCGCGACAGTACTGTATGAATACAGTATATGCAGTAATACAGCTTTTTGATATAACAGCTGGTGTGAGCTGTTCATTTCACCTTACACTGCAAAGCACACTCAGAGCTACAGAGACACCTAATCAGGCTGATTGGAAAGGTCTGTGCAACTCCCTGAGTGAGAAGATGTGTCTGGGGAGCTCCTGCATACCTGTTTGTGTGCATTAGCAGGAGAACAGGCAATGACAGCAAAACAGAGTGCTGCTGACATATCTAAGCATTATCGGTGCGGAGTGGAGACAGAGCTGAATGCGGTGAGCTGCCACCCATGGAGACGCACACAGCCACTCTTGGGAGGAGAAGGAGGTGAGCAAGGGGAGACGTGACAGAGTGATCAGAGTCATATTGGGAGACCATCAGGTACACAGTACCCACACTTTCCTGGGAAGCGGTGCGGAGCGCCAGGCGGGGGTTTGTGTTGTTTATTGTGGGGTTGGAGGACGACTTGGCACTGAGCCGGGGCGCTGCTTTGTCCAATTAACTGGCACATTATATCAGAAGGCGTAGGCAAGCAGCATGAAGGTCCCCCTTCTCAATTGACTCTGAGACATTAAGACACATTGGTCCCAATATAAGACCCTGAATGTCCCAAAAAGCTAAAGAATATTGAACTCCTCATGTGCAGTGATAAAGACATTGTGGGTTTATTCATACTGTATGTTCCTTCTTTTGATCCTTTTCACAGTGAGTCTATTGGTGCAGTATTCCTAGATTTTGCAAAGGCTTTTGACACAGTTGATCATGTTATCCTGCTTAACAAACTCCAGAGCTCTGGAATAGGGAAACATGCTTTAAACTGGTTTCAGTCCTACCTATCAGGAAGATCCCAACATGTGTCCATCTCAGGCTCTAACTCCAACCCCCTGGATATCACCTGTGGTGTCCCGCAAGGCTCTGTTCTGGGGCCCCTACTCTTCTCAGTGTTCATTAATGATCTTCCCACAGCTTGTAAGGAAGCCTCAATACACATGTATGCAGATGACACAATCCTGTATGCACACAGCCATAGCCTCTCTGACCTTCAACACATACTTCAGTCTGACTTTTTGTGACTCGAAAACTGGATTTCCCAAAACAAACTGTTTTTAAACACTGACAAGACTGTAACAATGGTATTTGGGACCAAGACTAAATTTGTAAAGCTTCCAGTGACTGAGCTCCTGATTAGAACAAACGCTAAAACCACCCTAACACCTGTCACTAGTTTTAAATACCTGGGCTTATGGTTTGACTCCCACTTAACATTCGGGATGCACATTGATACCCTGACAACCAAGACCTATGCCAAACTAGGGGTACTTTACAGGAACAAATCCTCCCTAAGTCTCCTGGTCAGAAAGCGTATTGCACAGCAGATGCTAATGCCAATTATTGACTATGGAGACATAGTATATGGCTCGGCTCCTCAAACCCACCTTAGCAAACTTGACACCCTCTACAATTCAATTTGTCGTTTTGTTCTCCAATGCAACTACAACACACATCACTGCGAAATGCTCAAAGAATTAGATTGGTCATCACTAGAGTCTAGGCGCAAAGTTCACCTTTCCTGTCTCACCCTCAAATACTTTCTGGGCAAGCTACCCAGCTACCTGAACAAGCTCCTCACCCCTACCACATGCAGTACCTATCACCTGAGATCAGACTCCAAAAGACTATTCATGGTCCCAAGACTCAACAAAGTATCCGCACGTTCCTCCTTCTCCTTCCGTGCACCCCAAAACTGGAACAACCTACCAGAGACTCTCATATCCACCACCAGCTTAAGTTCTTTCAAATCTAAGGCTGTCTCACACTTTAATCTGGTCTGTAACTGTTTCATACGCTCATAATATATATTTTCTTTAACTGTGCATGCAATGTCTTGTATATAATGTATACCTTGTTCATTTATGTAACTGTATTTGTAACCATGTATTATTTGTTTTACTCTGTGCCCAGGACATACTTGAAAACGAGAGGTAACTCTCAATGTATTACTTCCTGGTAAAATATTTTATAAATAAATAAATAAAATAAATAAATTGTACAGTCGCGGCAGCTTTTATTCTTACATTTGCCGGCGGCAGGCCGGGATCTACTCCAGCTGGCGCGCGGTCTAGACCGCACGCCGCCGCGTGTTCCTCCGTGCTCCCCCCTCTTACCCCCTTCCCGACCCCGAACCCGGCTCCTGCTCTGCCCCTCTGCTTCCCCGCACCCCCGCTTACCTCACTTTACACTCCAGGGGTGTCGGGGAAGCCGGGGAAGCCGGGGAAACCGGGCGCGTCACGTGACAGTGACATCACAGTGACGCCGCGACAAGCCACGTCACCACGTTTCCCGCACGCATCCTGCCGTGCGGGAAATGTGAGAATAAAGTCTGCCGCTGCTGTATATGCAACAAAGTTGCTTGTCTGCTGGTATATTATTTATATAATACTGGTGTTATCTTTGTTTCAATATTAGGGATTATCATAAGTATCCAATCTTTCTTTAAATTAAACAGTCATATACCCTTATTTCTTTAAATGTTATATTTCTACATTGAGCCAGATGCTTTTTATATCATTGATATTGTGGTTTTTGTGTTAAAACCCGCATTGGCGCTGCAGAGTTAAGGAATAATTTCTTTATCCCTATGTTTTTGCGCACCTGATATTTAAATGAATATATATATACTGTATCTAGAAGAACAAAACACAAAGAAGTGCAAGCTCCATAGCACGTAACTGTATAAAAATGGGTATATTTAATAAAAAAGAAAGTGTCCCTTGGAAATACACTTACAGGATGCTAAAAAAACACAAACATTGGAGAGAAATCTCTGAGGGGAGTCATCTACAGGAGTGGAGGGGTCCGATTGTGATACTGTGCACCTGATTGTTCAAGAGGTCTGCATACAACTCCTGCCACGAGTTCTGCAGCGTTTCAGCATCTCACAGTGCTCAATACACTTCTGTGTATTGTTAACAGTTGGAAGGGAAGGCGGATCGGCTGAACAGAGTATCAGGAAGCTCAGGACCTCCTCTCACATTTCCATCTGCGATGACGTCACCACGTCTCTACGCGTTTTGTAACGTTGCGTGACTTCTTCAGGAGTGATTGGTTAGTGCAGAGTAGCCAGTTAAATAGTAAAGAGTCCAGATAAACATGGCTACAATGCTCCAAAGGCTGGAATCAGAAAATCGCTGATTCAACACACAATAACACTGGCTAATGGTGATTTCATATAATGTTGGTGTTAATAAAATTTGTTTAAATTATAATATAACATAATAACGTGCATAATATTCTATAACTTGCTAACTGAAAATAAACCAATGTAAATAAATAAATATACTGATAATATATATATGCAAATACATAAATACTAACAGTAATAAACTGACTATATTAGAGAATATTATTGCCTATTAGCTAATGCCATACTAACCTAAACTAATATATTGAGGTGAAGTTGAATTTAAATATTGATCATAACTATGTGAAATTTAATGATATTTACAATAGATATATTTGTTATTTAAAAAACAATTAAACAAGTGTAGACCTATATAGGGTAAATATACAAATGTAAAATGGAATGAACCATTTGAAATGGCAAACTGAATAGACTATGGGCATATATAACCTGGAAAGGAAGAACAACAAGCCCAGGGGCATGAGGATGCCACATGGAACCACAATAGTGGCACTCGATGTAGCAGTAAGTGGGTGTCCCTACTATATCAGTGAAGCAATAACCAAATCAGGGAAGACACAGACAACAAAAGAAGAACAGATTTAGACCAATATACTTGTGTTTATACACTCATTTAGACCTTTAGGTAATAGCGTGTCAAGGGAGTAAATCCAGAAGGATTCCCTGACACAAAATGCTTTAAATCTATCACCTCCTAGTTTAGTATGAGGTATAGTCTCAATTCCCATGATTTTACGTTGACTAGGATTTTTCGAATGAACTTGAGAAAAGTGTCTGGGACATTGTGCGCCAGAACCCCCCCTATGCTCAAGGAATAAGATGCACAGTGCTCTTTTGGTACGACCTACATATTGGATGTTACACAAACACGAGAGAAGATACACAACATATGTAGATAAACAGTTGACAGAACTCTTTAGCTGATGCATCGAATTGTTACTGTGTGAAGAAATGTGTCAGACATTATGAGATGTTTGCATGTAATGCATCTTGATCTACCACATTTCCTATTCCCATTGACAGACTGACAGTCACCCAAAATCTGAACAGTATTACTAAGTTTACTTGGTGTTAATAGATTTTTTGATATTCATAGCTTTACGAAAAATGATGGGTGCTGTAGGGGAAAGCTGATCTTTAAGATGGGGATCTGAAAGCAAGACCTTCCAATGTCTGTTGACAATAGTTTTAATTTTGTTTGAGTAACCGGTACATTTTGTAATAAATTTCACACTATCCTCAAAAGAGTTCCTACTTTTGAGACGGGAGCATCTGCACTAAATTTTAGTTTTTTTATTTCATAAGCAGATCTTGACGTTCAATGGCTCTAACTTTATTGAAAGACCCCTGTATGATGTTGTGATTATAACCTTTTTGTCTGAAGTTGTCAATTAGACGACACGACTGCATCTCAAAGGTGCAGTCTGAAGAGCAGTTTCTTCTGAGCCTATTAAATTGGCTCAGGTGGATATTACGTAGCCATTTTGGGTGATGGCTGCTCGTCACGTGAAGATAACTGTTAACCACCACATCTTTGAAATGCACTCATGTATTGATGTTGCATTCCTCATCAATCGACAACTCCAAGTCCAAAAAAACTGTACATAAAGGGCTATTTTGATGGGTGAATCTGAGGCCAAAATTATTATTGTTAAATTCATCAAGGAGTTGCTCGAGAGTGCCCCAATCCCCTTCCCATATGATAAGGATCTCATCAATATAGTGGCCAAAGAACACCAGGCTCGCCACCAGCCGTGCATTAGACCAGATGTATTTGGTCTCCGAGTACCCCATAAAGAGGTTCGCGTAGCTGGGGGCAAACCTGGTGCCCATGGCCGTACCACAGGTCGGGAGATGGAAGCAATCACCGAACAAAAAATAATTATGTTCCAAGATAAAGCCGATAAGGGAGAGAATGATTCTGCACTGTGTGTCATGCAAATTTCCATCACCTCTCAAGAAGTGCCCAATCGCCTCGAGACCCTTGTCATGCTGGATACACGTGTATAATGATTGGACATCACAGGTGGCCCATTGATAGGTAGATTTCCAGTGAATCAGAGAGAGAGAGAGTCTATGACGTGGAGCGTGTCCCTGGTATGCAATGCTAATTGGACCACATAAGGCTGTAGAAAGTGGTCCACATATTTAGACACGCTCAACGTCATATAATCCATCCCTGAAATAATAGGCCTACTTGGTGGGTTCTTGAGGCTCTTGTGCACCTCGGGAGGTGATAGAAAATAGGTATACGTGGGTTAGCAATGTATAGGAAGCGGAACTCATCTTCATTAATGAGCCTCTTTTCCAATGCCTGTTTTAGCAAAGAGTATAACTCCAATTGATAACCCAGAGTGTGATCATCACTTAGCAGTTTATAAGAGTCATGATCTGATTCTAACCTCATTGCCTCAGCCACGTATAGCTCATGATTCTGTACCACAATGCTTCGCCCCTTATCGGCCTGTCTGATAGTAATTTGATGTGCCAATTTTTTAGGTTCCTTAAGTGTCTCAGATTCACCCAAAGAAAGGATGCCTTTAATGTAGGGAGATTCCGTGCATAATTTCTCAAAGTCCTGTAAAACCAGTGTATAGAATGTATCAATATAACTACCACTAGATTACATAGTTACATAGTTACATAGTTACATAGTTACATAGTAGATGAGGTTGAAAAAAGACGTACGGCCATCAAGTTCAACCTATGCTAAATTCAGACAACAGATACTTTATTTTATATCTATACTTACTTATTGATCCAGAGGAAGGCAAACAAAAAACCCCATTAAGGGGAAAAATTAATTCCTTCCTGACTCCAAGAATTGGCAATCGGATTAATCCCTGGATCAACATCCTTCCCATGTATACTTATTTGGTATATTCCTGTATACCTTTCCCATCTAAAAAGATGTCCAACCTTTTTTTGAACAAATCTATTGTATCTGCCATCACAGTCTCCATGGGTAATGAATTCCTTATTTTAACTGCCCTTACTGTAAAGAACCCTTTCCTTTGTTGCTGGTGAAATTTGCTTTCCTCCAACCTTAAGGGATGGCCCCGAGTCCTTTGTACTGCCCGTGGGATGAATAGTTCATTTGAAAGCTCCTTGTATTGGCCCTGAATATATTTGTATATAGTTATCATATCCCCTCTTAGACGCCTCTTTTCTAATGTAAATAAATCCAATATAGCTATCCTCTCCTCATAAGTTAGAATGTCCATCCCCTTTATTAATTTGGTGGCTCTTCTCTGCACTCTCTCTAGTTCCATAATGTCTTTTCTTAGGATTGGTGCCCAAAATTGTACTCCATATTCAAGGTGTGGTCTTACTAATGCTTTGTAAAGGGGCATAATTATGTCTACTTCCCTTCCATCCATTGCCCGTTTGATGCAAGATAAGATCTCGTTTGCCTTTGCAGCTACTGCATGACATTGGGCACTATTGCTAAGCCTGCTGTCTACAAGCACTCCTAAATCCTTCTCCATCAAGGATTCCCCCAATATATCTCCATTTAATTTGTAAGTCGCCTTTTTATTCTTGCATCCCAAATGCATAACCTTACATTTATCTGTATTAAACCTCATTTGCCATTTACCTGCCCACGTTTCCAGTCTCTCCAAGTCCTTCTGAAGAGAAATTTCATCCTGCTCTGACTCTATTACCTTACACAATTTAGTATCATCAGCAAAGATGGAGACTTTGCTCTCGATCCCAAGCTCAAGGTCATTAATAAACAAGTTAAAAAGCAGGGGTCCCAGTACCGATCCTTGAGGTACTCCACTCACGACTTTAGCCCAACCTGAAAAAGTTCCATTTATGACAACCCTCTGTTGTCTGTCCTTTAACCAGTTTTCAATCCAGGTGCATATATTATTACTGAGTCCAATTTTCTTTATTTTGTACACCAACCTCTTGTGTGAAACCATATCAAAAGCCTTTGCAAAATCTAAGTAGACCACATCAACTGCATTACCCTGGTCTAAATTCCTACTTACCTCCTCAAAGAAACAAATAAGGTTAGTTTGGCAAGATCTATCCTTCATAAATCCATGCTGACTATTACTAATAATTTTGTTTTCCATTAGGTATTCCTGAATATTATCCCGTTTTAAACCTTCAAGTAGTTTCCCTACTATTGAAGTCATGCTTACAGGTCTGTAATTCCCTGGGTGTGATCTAGCTCCCTTTTTATTAAATATAGGCACCACATCTGCTTTACGCCAATCTTGTGGTACTGAGCCTGTGGAAATGGAGTCCTTGAATATTAAATATAATGTTTTTGCTATTACTGAGCTTAACTCCTTGAGAACTCTTGGATGTATGCCATCGGGGCCAGGTGCCTTATTTACTTTAATTTTTTCAAGTCGCTTATGAACTTCTTCCTCAGTTAACCAATTGGTCATTAATATTGAGGTTGTGGCTTCCTCCTGTGGCACTACTATTGAACCTGATTCTTCCCTGGTAAACACAGAGGCAAAGAATTTGTTTAGTACCTCTGCTTTTTCCTTATCTCCAATAATCTGCCTACCCATCTCACACTGATCCTATATTTTCTTTTCTCATTTTTTTGTTATTAAGGTACTTAAAGAACTTTTTAGGGTTGACCTTACTTTCTATTGCAATCCTTTTTTCATTATCCATTTTTGCTAATTTGATTGCCCTTTTGCAATTTTTGTTACATTCCTTATAATTCTGATACGATGTCTCTGTCCC
Organism: Ascaphus truei; assembly: GCF_040206685.1. Lineage (NCBI taxonomy): Eukaryota > Metazoa > Chordata > Amphibia > Anura > Ascaphidae > Ascaphus > Ascaphus truei. The sequence continues at coordinate 195,871,350 of NC_134487.1, read as the reverse complement.
TTCTGACTTAAAGAATCTAAACGCCTTCCTCTTCTTGTCCATTTCCTCCCCTACCTGTTTATTTAAGATTGACAGGGTAGAATATAGATTTCGGCTTGAATGAGGTCTGTACTACTCTCAATGGGAGAGAATCTTCAATATAATCTAGCCAGTCCTCAGTAGACCCATCCATTTGTGAAAAGGGACATGGCGGGCCTGCTTGTGAGGCAGAGTCCCCCATAAGAGCCACCAGATCCATTAGGCAACCAAAATCAACCTCACTCAGTTCACAAGACAAATTATCATTGACCTTCGCCGATCTTAGAGAGAAATAGCGTTTAAGTGTCAATTTGCGTACAAAACTATTAAGATCGACAAAGAGATCAAATGCTCTTGGTTTAGAACTCAGGGCAAAATGTAGTCCATTGTTCAGGAGTGTCATTTGGTGAACTGTAAGTATATGTTTGGAAGGATTAAAGATGCCACTGGGACTTGGAATTTTTATTCCTGATCTGTTCTTCTTTTGCTGTACTTGCCTCTCTGCTCGAGTTCCTCTTGTCCTCTTTTTAGTCTCTTGGATGTGTTTGATGTCAAATGTTCACCAGCAGAGCTGGGGCTCTCACTCCCACCTTTTTATACACTAATCCATGACATTGCAACATTCAGGGCCAGCCCTAGCCCTTGATTGGTGGGTTGAAATGCAACATAACAGTAGTTTCATGAAAAATGTTACAGGGAAAGGTCACAGACAGTTTTTGCAACATTTATCCTGAAACCAAAACTAACCCCTGGTCCCTGAAGTGCAGAAACCAGACTAAAACATAATACATGGATATACATACACATAATACAACTGTATTATTGACAGGATGGTGTAATGCAGGGATTGACCTTTATTAAACTCAGCCACATTTACCCTTACCATCACACCGTATATTATTAATCTATGTATATACAGGGACGTGCAGTGTGGGTGCTGTATATTAATGACTGTGTACACACAGGGACTGTCACGGTGGACACAACTTTTCAACACATATATATTTCTGGATACTTGATTGATCACAACAAGGAGCAAAATAAATTGTGATTTATTTCCTGGGATGACAAACACACAACATCTGCAGAATACACTTAAAACAACACTTACTGGGATAAGGGAATGAAATAGATTGTCCTTTGCATGCAAGCGTAAGAAATGCAGTCTTGGTTTAAAGGTCCCGTGGCTAGATCGCAACTTGCCGATCTAACAACTCAGCCACCTCAAAGAATTTCGTAGGGATTTGTTAGAATTCGTTCGGGAGTCACCAGAGCTAACGAATTCTGAAGTTTGGGGTAAATCCTTAGTTGCATTGTTATCAACATCTTGCCTTTTGGAATGGCTGCCTCTGTGCTTGATCAAAGTCTTGTGTAAAGTGTAGTCACATCATGGATAATAGGAATCACACCGGGGACAGCTATGTAGAAACAGTTATAGGTGATTCCTGGCAACCTTTAACATGAGCACCCAATCCCCGCTGTGAAAATATTTAACACACCAATAGCCACGTTGCCCGCAGTTTGCAAACCCGGGCAAAAAGGCTTTCCGGTTCGCAAAGCGCATGTGTCGGCTTGACACCCCGGCAACTTAGCATATGTGGGATACACCCACTTGCTGGCGCCTCTTAGTCTGAGGTTTGACCCAAAGGTGTCAATGGTCCGGGGTCTTGTATCACACGATCCAGGGGGAGCATAGGGAAAAAACATAAAAAAAGCTCTAAGTGCAGATGTATAAACAGTGCTGGGAGTATCCCTATAAAGCTTGGCTCCTGTGTTATTCCTACTCACAAGAAAATAGTAATTTTCAGGCAATAGAGATCAATAAACTGATGGGTGTGTATCACTGGCTTCCGTACTTCACGGGATGTACCTCAGCGAGAGAGGGAGAAGAACACACATAGTACAGTTCTGTCGATTATGACCCTTTATAAAAAAAGCTTGTAAAATGCACACTTACAGTGTCTCAAAGTTAAAACAGCATTTGTAGCTATAAAAGCTAAATGACGCGGCTTGGATGAAGGTAAACACCGTCTCTCACCACACCATCTCCGTCTGGAGCTCCGATCCGATCACCACCTCCGTTTGCGGGCGGCGCTGCTTCGCTTCCGGTCGCAGAATGATGTCGTCACTTCCGGTTGCGGCGTAACAGCGGACCGTCGGTGTATGCGTGGAGTACCCAGGAGTCCTCTTCCCCAGCAGCGTCACGTTGTAGGTGGTACAGCTCTACGCGTTTCGCCTGTTCATTGAATCGGCTTCCTCAGGAATGTACCTGTCCCTGTCTTATGTCTGCAATTTATACTGCATATATTAAACAATTAAGCAATAAAAAACCTGATCTGCATATAATTAAACAATTACTATAAAAGGCCTATACTGCATCATTGAGGAGTGGATACGTGGGGATACCCTAAACAGGGGAAATGGCTAACACAAATAATAATGTCCATTGAGGATATTCATACATCGTTAGAATACACAGAGACAATCTTACATCAAGGTATAACAATATAATAACAATAACTGTTGGCCACAATATTCAGGGATTTCTACTAGATGTTGATTGAAATGTACAATACACTATTGTTGTTGAGAGAACGAATAGATGATTCTTACTAGTGATTATTATGTGGGACTGATTGTACTAATAGTCGACACCCCTTATCACTACACGCAATGTCAAACAATCTATAGTGGGATATTCAAGATCATAATCTAAACATGAAATTATTCTAAGCATAAAATCATTCTAGGCATAAAATATTATTATTCCTGACATCTCTATACAGTTACTAAAGAGCATTCTAGATCACGATACAAAATAGGGTAACCTTATGGATATTGCAATTTAACAGAGGGAGACAAGAGAGGGAGAGAGAGGCAGGCATCAGTGTCATCACAAAAAGGGTACAATATCAATTTCCATGTTTAAACCCCTCGGGGATAGTGTCCTCATTTTGTGGATCCAAAATGTTTCCCTCTTTCTTAATTCCACATTTCTATCCCCCCCTCTCCAATGTTGCAGAACGTGTTCGATTGCAATGAAGGTCAAGCCAGCACTATCTCCCTGATGGAATTTGGCAAAATGATTGGATACACTATGTGTTTCTAATTTCCTTTTAATACTACTTAAATGTTCCAAGATTCGTGTCCGAATAGGTCTTTCTGTTTTTCCATTATATTGCATTTTGCAAGGACACTCTAAAAGATATACGACATGATCAGTTCTACAAGTCATGCAGGAATCTATAAGGAATTTTCCCCCCGTAATACTTGAAACAAATTCTGTGTTGCTGGCTGACCTAAACTGACAAGTTCTACACGCTCTGCATCAATAAAAACCTTTATTTGTCTGCAACCAACTATTTCCCTCTGATTTTATGGTTCTAAGTGCACTAGGTGCCAAATGTTGTTTCAAGTTGGCTGCTTTTCTAAATATTATATTTGGTTTATCAGGAATACTTGTTCCTAGAATGGGGTCACTCTTCAGGATTTCCCAATGTTTATTAATAATGGTTTTTATTTCTCCTGCTTCCCTGCTGTAATTGGTTAAAAATGCATTATTAAATCTTCCCTCTCTAGTGTTGGTTTTGATCTTGGGTTTTAGAAGGTCTGTTCTATTCATTTCATCCACCTTTTGTATCGCTTTGTCTAACATATTCTCATTGTAGTTTTTTCTACAAATCTCTGTTTCAGCATATTAGATTGTGATTTGTAAGATTCATTTTCGCTACAATTTCTTCTGATACGGGAAAATTGTCCAGCTGGCACATTGTCCATCCATTTAGGCAAGTGGCAGCTGGACCTTAAAATGTAGTTGTTCTTGTCTGTATTCTTGAAATATGTTTCTGTTTTGATTTTACCATCTTCCACATAAATACTTAAATCAAGAAAATTGACGCGCTCCTGAGTCTGTACACTGGTGAACTTGAGGTTACTGTCATTGTCATTAAGTGTGTTTAAAAATCCCTCCAGTGACTCACTGTCTCCCTTCCAAATCAGGAACGCGTCATCAATGAAACGGCGCCAGAGGACTAGGTTCGCCCCTGGTCCTTCATGGGACCAGATCTTTTGGTCTTCCCAAACTGCCATAAACAAGTTTACGTAACTGAGGGCGAACCTAGTCCCCATCGCCGTTCCACACCTTTGTAAATAATAACTGTCTCCGTACCAGAAGAAAGTGTGCTCCAAGATAAATCTAATACCATCTACAATGAATTTTGCTTGAGTGTCAGGAAGATCTTTATCTTTTTGTAAAATCTTGTATATCGCCTCACATCTCTTTGTATGTTGAATGGATGTATAAAGGGAGGTTACGTCATACGTTGCCATCATGTAATCTTCTTCCCACTTTATTTTATCCAATGTATTCAGAATGTCAGCTGTGTCACGTAAATACGCTTTGTGTTGGGTTACATATTTCTGTAAAAACTTATCAATGTATAATGAAAGATTGGCCGTTAGTGAGTCAATCCCTGAGACGATGGGTCTGCCTGGGGTATTGACTACACTCTTATGCACCTTGGGTAGATGGTAAAACACAGGAAGCCTTGACTTTTCACGATACAAAAATGTATATTCGTCTTCATCTAGGATTCCTAAATCTTTACCTGCATCGAGTAAATTCTTCAATTCTCCTGTGAAGACTTTCAATTGGTTTGTACCGAGTTTTAGATATGTGTCTTGATCATTGAGAAGTCTATATGATTCTTTATCGAAGTCCACCTTGTCCATGAGGACTACCCCCCCCCTTATCAGCTTGTTTTATTATAAGATCTTTATTGGCCATGAGTTCCTTTAAAGCAACCTTCTCCTCTTTAGATAAGTTATGTTTCATTTTAGTTTTATTTAACATAAGGTTCTCAAAGTCATTATTAATCATCTGGAAGAAAACCTCCAGATGATTACCCTTGGCAAACAGGGGATTAAAGGTGGTTTTTCGGTTTTAGGCCCGAATGGACAAAGTCAAGCTCTTGTTGAACTACTGGGGATGCAACATACTCTAGTCTCGGTTCAAGATTTTTCCCTAAAAAATAACGCTTAACTGTTAATTTGCGAAGGTATATATTTGCATCAATGAACAAGTCAAAGCTGCTGTGTGACCTCATCGGTGCAAAAGACAAACCCTTAGAGACTACGCTGTTCTGAATATCTGTGAGTGTAATAGAGCTGAGATTAAAGATATTGTTATCTAATCTTGTGTGCTCCTTTTTGGTTCTCTCTCTTTTTCTTCGTCCCCTCTTTCCTCTGAATTTCTTACCCTTTTTGTGGTCAATCGTATTTCTCTCTCTTTCAATGAGAGGAATTTGTTGTCTCTGTCCCTGGGAGTTGAGGGCCCTTCTGCCCCTAAAAAAGACTCCTATCCTTGTTCTAATTCTGGATTATTTTCACTACCCTGTCTGTCTCTTATTTCTTTCCTATCTGGTGAAATCCTGGACTTATGGAGTCTCTCTCTTTCTCTTTTTTCCTTTTTTTCTTGATCTATAGGGGTGTAATTGGCTCTCTCGTCCCTAGTGGGTTCACTTTTTTTATATGTAGATTTTTCTCTATGTGTTGATTTATTTGCCTTGTTAACCTTAGTAAATTCTCCGTGATGATTATCCTGTTTTGGTCTTGTATCTCTTGAACTAGATCTATCATTCTCAGTCCCATTTTTACTATGGTATGATCTATGATGTTCATTGTTACCCCTATATTTGGGTCTCCCTTGACACCATTTCTTATGGAAGCTTTTATTCTTTTTCCAATCTCTCTCTTCATGTTTCAAGTAATCCTCCTTGTCTCGCTGAAATTTCCCTGATTTATTGGTGTTAACTTCTTTGGCTAGAGTGTCTAATTTTTTCTGTAGTTTCTGATCTTTATCTCTGAATTCTGGGGTATTTTCCATTGGGGTGAGTTTTTCCTTGATGGCATCAATCTCTTCATCAAGTATTTTTAAATGGATTCTTTGTTGTTTTAATGGCAATTCTATTAATTCAAATGAACATCTATCCAAAACAGCATTCCAGCTGTTTAGAAATTCTGTATCCTCTAAATCAAATGAGGGTTTCTTTAAAACCCTCAAACCCCTTGGAATCCTACCACACTTTTGTACTTCTCCAGAAAAGTGACATCTAGCCATTTCCTTGTATCTTTTATCATAATTCTTTATAATTGAGTACATTCTGTTTCCAGCATTTTCTCTATACACTACCGACACCATTTATTCGAGCAGGGCTAGTTCCGCAAGCCGGGGGATGCCCCGGCTTGCTAGCCCCACTCCCTCGGCGTGCCGCGCGTCACCGATGTGCGGTCACGCGTCATCGGGTGCCAGAGCCCCCTGCACGCGCGTCCAGGGCTCCCCGAGGGAGCCCTGGTGTCCCGCGATGTGGGGGACGGCGGCAGGGGGTTCCGGGGGACCCGGCGGACCCGGCAGCGGGAGGGAGAGCGCCCCGATCGGAGGGCGCTCTTCCACTGCTTCGGCGCGTGCCCGGCACCCTCCGGCGCGCGCCACGTTACTGCTGCGGCCGAGAACGGGCAAATGCTCGAATAAACTCGGCCGCAGCAGTATCATCATCAGCTATTGTCTCTTCCACAGGTGGGTCATCAAAGTTCACATATCTCAATAATCTCTTTGAGAAAACATTAGATGTACCACTGTGGTGTCCATACTAGATATAGGATAGATAAGCAGCCCAAACACCAGAAAACAAAACAATTGTGCAGCAAAAAGGTGTAAACAAGACGCTACGCCCTAAATATATCAGTGACAAATTGCGATTTAAAAGTGCAATATAATGACTCACAAGTGAAAAGAAAGTTAAATGTAATACCCCTCTGCTTCAACCCTCTGGTGGGGTTGTTTTCATTTATCCCCAAAGAGTAGAACTTGTATCACACGATCCAGCGGGTGCATAGGGAAAAAAACATAAAAAAGGCTCTAAGTGCAGATGCATAAACAGTGATGGGAGTATCCCTATAAAGCTTGGCTCCTGTGTTATTCCTACTCACAAGAAAATAGTCGTTTTCAGGCAATAGAGATCAATAAACTGATGGGTGTGTATCACTGGCTTCCGTACTTCACGGGATGTACCTCAGCGAGAGAGGGAGAAGAACACACATAGTACAGTTCTGTCAAAAATGACCCTTTATAAAAACAAACTTGTAAAATGCACACTTACAGTGTCTCAAAGTTAAAACAGCATTTGTAGCTATAAAAGCTAAATTACGCAGCTTGGATGAAGGTAAACACTGTCTCTCACCACACCATCTCCGTCTGGAGCTCCGATCCGATCACCACCTCCGTTTGCGGGCAGCGCTGCTTCACTTCCGGTCGTGGAACGATGTCGTCACTTCTGGTCGCGGCGTAACAGCGGATCGTCGGTGTATGCGTACCCAGGAGTCTTCTTCCTCAGCAGCGTCACGTTGTAGGTGGTACAGCTCTATTCGTTTCGCCTGTTCATTGAATCGGCTTCCTCAGGAGTGTACCTGTCCCTGTCTTATGTCTGCTATATATACTGCATATATTAAACAATTAAGCAATAAAAAAGCTGATCTGCATATAATTAAACAATTACTATAAAAGGCCTATACTGCATCATTTATATTCGTCTTCATCTAGGATTCCTAAATCTTTACCAGCATCACGTAAATTCTTCAATTCTCCTGTGAAGACTTTCAATGGGTTTGTACCGAGTTTTAGATATGTGTCTTGATCATTTAGAAGTCTATATGATTCTTTATCGTAGTCCACCTTGTCCATGAGGACTACCCAATCAGCCAATCAGAGTAGGGATGGAGTTCCCACGCTCTGATTGGCTACCGTACCATGTGTGGACGGCCATGTTTCTTTTAATGACGTCATCTTAAAGGCAATTGAAGCAAAGTCATTCTGATTGGCTGTTCTTTCATTGCCTTTAAGTGACGTCATCATTTTTTTTTTATCGGCCAAAACACATGGTTTTCACGGCCCAATCAGGGCTGTGGGAACCATATGACGAAAATGTGACGTCATAGGCCTTTAAAAGCCTATGTCGTTTCATTTTTAAGCCAGCTGCTGAGGAGGAAGGACCTCCTACAGAAGAAGAAGGCCAGGGCGTGGCCGAAGATGGGTAGAACACCCCGGAAGAAGATAGAAGAAAGAAGAATACAGATGAAGATGGATTACAATTAGAAGACCCGTGGATTGATTTGGATTTTTAGTTTAATGTTTATTTTTTTATGCTTTGTTATTTTATGGGTTCCTGTGCCTGGTGGTTTTGATCGTGAGTAACCAGTTCAACGGGAGTCGGTGGGGGCAAGTAATGGTAAGTGAACTAAAGAAATGTATTTCATTGAACTTGTTAATTTTTTTTAATTCTTTTCTTTACATATTTATTTAATTATCTGTGGTATATCATTTCTTGCCACTGTATGTATGTATGTATGTATGTATGTATGTATGTCTAGAGAGATATATACATACAGGGTAAGAAATGATAGTGTTTTAAAAGCTTGATTTGATGTGTTTTTAAATATTTTGACTATGCATCTATGCTTACATGTGTGTTTAAAGTCTTTTAAAATTAGATAGATGTAATCGTTGCTATTGTATGTTGTATTAGAGGTCAGGGTTAGCCTTGGTTGTCAATTTTTTATGCTTGTTGGTACTTATATATTTTCACAGGCTACATTGCTCTGTTGCAGGTTTGAAGTAGTTAATTGTTTAATTGTTAGGGATGGAATGTAAATTGTTTAGGGATGGAATGTAAATTGTTTAGGGATGTCATTAATGAATGGTAATTGATTTATGTTTACCGGATTGGTTACAATAGTACAGTATATTTGTTTGGAGTTATCTGTATTTTGCTTGCAATGTTATTGTTAACATTCATTTGCAGAATGTATATTGTGCTTAGATTGTATGCATCATATATACAATGTAAATGCAATGTGTTGATTGTGCTTTGAGGTTTTTGATTGGCATTTGATCTTTTTGATTGTAATATCAGTTAGGATTATGAAAGGAAATTACTTGTATTGTAGTGTGTATTTATGGAGAACTGTTATTTTGAGTACAGCATGTTTTTGATAACCCTTCTACATTTATTTGTATATTGGTTCATCATGTGTGTGTGTGTATATATATATATATATATTTGCATGATGAAGCTAATGTACAAATTCATGGGTGAAGGGTGGGTATCGGGCCAGTGTGGCTTAACCCCTTAATTACCTTTGCGGTTATTATCTGATATGGTTTTTAAGGGGTTAATTGATATCTGAATGTAATTGCAATGTATTGGCTTTGTATTGGCTATGTTTTTTGTGGCCAAGACAAGGATGTTGCTGGCGACTGAGACTTCTTATTGATAAGGTCAGTAGTACTTAATTTATTTGAATATGCTAGTTAATGTTTTTAATAATGGGCAAATAATCTATTATCCCTATCTGGATAATAGTTATTTTGCACATTATTGTACTGTAATTGTTGGGTAGGGGGGGGGGTGTTCCCCAACGGTATGTGGGTAGGCCTCCCTTGTGGGTAGTGGGTGAGGGTGGTTAGGCCTCACGGGGTGGGGGGTTACTGTAGGAGGGTATGTAGGCATCCCGAGTGGTGGGTGAGGGTGGGTTAAACCCTTAATGACTATAGCGGTTAAAACCGCTATGGTGATTAAGGGGTTAGGGGACATTACTTTGGATGTTTTCATTGTTGTGTCTGTTTTGCAGCAGCGGAGGGGGCATGGGCAGGATGAAGATGAGGATGGCCTTCATCGCGGCAACCGGTAATGGGTAAGTGCTATATGTATTTAATGTATTTATTCTTGTTTATGTATTTGAAATACAAAGTGGGTGTATGTTGTTTATTGCAATGTTTATTGGGGGCAATTGTCCCCAATAAACATGCTATTCTGCCTTAACCCTTCATTGCCTTAGCGGCTATACGCTATGGTAATGAAGCAGCATTTCTGTATTTTAATAATATTGTGCGGGAGCAGGGGACCCCCTGACCTGAACCGCATTGATTTGTGGCTCAGAGACCCCCTGCTCACTGTACACTATTATTAAAAATACATTAATGTTGCTTCGTTACCGTAGCACATAGCCGCTAAAGTAAGGAATGATTGTGTTTTGATATGTGTGTTTTATTTATACTGTAGATGTGCAGAGGGTCTCCGGAGCTGAACCGCTTTGGGTTTAGGTCCAGGGACCCCCTGCTTCCAGAGATACAGACCCCTTTAGGGGGTGCCGATATCCCTCTGCTTTGTTTACATTCCGCGGTCACGTGATCGGGACCTTTAAATGCAGAGGGATACCGGCACCTCATAAAGGGGCCTGTATCTCGGGAAGCAGGGGGTCCCAGGACCTGAAACCAATGTGGTTCAGCTCCGGAGACCCCCTGCACATCTACACTATCAGTAAAAATGTATTTTTAATCATTTTTAATGTGCTGATGTTTGCGCCGAGAGAGCAGCGGATCTCTCTGCTGCAAACACAACTCGCCAAGGGACAGCTTCTCGGCAGCTTCTCGCCAGGCAGCCGTCTCGCCACCGGTTACTGGCCATTATTTCAAATGGTGGTGGCGCATTCATTCGCCAGGGATTCGGCCTTCCCTGCATACAGCGAGGTTAACACGCCAAAAACCTGGCGAATTGAAACCCTGTCGAATGCCATTTTTCGGCCCTTTCTGCATAGGCCCCCTAGTATAAATCCCTGAATATTGTGGCCAACAGTTATTGTTATTATATTGTTATACCTTGATGTAAGATTTTCTCTGTGTATTCTAACGATGTACTCAATGGACATTATTATTTGTGTTAGCCATTTCCCCTGTTTAGGGTATCCCCACGTATCCACTCCTCAATGATGCAGTATAGGCCTTTTATAGTAATTGTTTAATTATATGCAGATCAGCTTTTTTATTGCTTAATTGTTTAATATATGCAGTATAAATAGCAGACATAAGACAGGGACAGGTACATTCCTGGGGAAGCCGATTCAATGAACAGGCGAAACGCGTAGAGCTGTACCACCTACAACGTGACGCTGCTGGGGAAGAGGACTCCTGGGTACTCCACGCATACACCGACGATCCGCTGTTACGCCGCAACCGGAAGTGACGACATTGTTCCGCGACCGGAAGCGAAGCAGCGCCGCCCGCAAACGGAGGTGGTGATCGGATCGGAGCTCCAGACGGAGATGGTGTGGTGAGAGACGGTGTTTACCTTCATCCAAGCCGCGTCATTTAGCTTTTATAGCTACAAATGCTGTTTTAACTTTGAGACACTGTAAGTGTGCATTTTACAAGTTTTTTTTATAAAGGGTCATTATCGACAGAACTGTACTATGTGTGTTCTTCTCCTTCTCTCGCTGAGGTACATCCCGTGAAGTACGGAAGCCAGTGATACACACCCATCAGTTTATTGATCTCTATTGCCTGAAAATTACTATTTTCTTGTGAGTAGGAATAACACAGGAGCCAAGCTTTATAGGGATACTCCCAGCACTGTTTATACATCTGCACGTAGAGCCTTTTTTATGTTTTTTCCCTATGCTCCCCCTGGATCGTGTGATACAAGTTCTACTCTTTGGGGATACGTGATAACAACCCCACCAGATGGTTGAAGCAGAGGGGTATTACATTTAACTTTCTTTTCACTTGTGAGTCATTATATTGCACTTTTAAATCACAATTTGTCACTTGATATATTTAGGGCGTAGCGCCTTGTTTACACCTTTTTGCTGCACAATGGTCCGGCGTCTGCCACTTCTTAGGAGTCCGGCCATGTATACATTATAGTACTCTGGGGTCTTTCAACCCTGACACTTCTATAGACTGAGGGTCGCCGGTTCAGCGGTATCCCCTTGAAGTGCCAGGGAAGGAATACCCTCAGCTCATTCATCCTAACACAGTTTCATGTCAAAGGATTTTTCCCGGGCTTATAGAAAAAACATTTCCTGCCTGTACATTTTAAAATCACAGTTTATCACACTTTATTCAAACTTCATGTTCTGGGTGTACCATCACTGTAATTTTATATGTATCTTCGTGTTTTATTTATTTACACTTGCACACCAAAAATCAGTTTACCGAATTCTCACATCAATTGACACAGTTCCCAACACCAATTGACGCTCCGGCTTTCAAGTTAAGGCACGGATACATTCTATCGGTAAAACATCTTCAGATATAACCGCAAGCCACTTATTCAATTGACTTTTACAGGTTACAGGTCAAACCGATAGCAAATGGATACCCATTCTTTACACAGTCTGCTAACCGCAGCCACGCTTCTTCAATCAGTGCTTACTGTTATTCTCACTACGCCATCTTGTGTCTCCACAGAATATAGCAGGCAATGCATTCATTCTCAGTACAGCAGGCCGGGAATAGACTGCAAATGGGGGTTAAAAAGGCTGGGACAGGGCAAATACATTGGTGTAATGCAGAGACGGTTAACCCCTCAATTCCCAACATGAGTAAGGATTAATCAGCCAGTTATAACCTTAATTTTAGGCCTGATTAACCCTTCACTCGCCACAGGGACATGCAGTGAATTGTATATAATTACTGTGTATATACAGGGACGTGCAGTGCTCATGTTGTGCATTGATACTGTGTGTATACACATGGATGTGCAGCATGGGTGGTGTATTTTGATACTGTGTATACACAGTGAGGTTCAATGCAAGTACTATATATTTGTATATGCAGTGCTGTTGCTGTATATTAATACTCTGTGTATACAGGTGGCATGCATTGAGGGTGCATTACTTCTAAAATAGCACTGCTTAGTAAATGTGTGACCTGCAGAGCAATGTGCTGCTGGCCACTGAAGTGGTTAGATTCTGAGGGAGAGAGATATTTCTTTAAATTATTCATTTGTAAGGAAGAGGAAGCGATAATGAAAAGCACCCTTTCATGCCCCTTCATTCCAACGACTACTAATACGGCAACACTGTCTTTAATAGAGAGTAAGGTGCTAAAGTTTTGGGATCTATAGTCTGTGCAGGATCCACATTGTGGGTTTCACCTGTTGAACAGAATATACAGTGCTGTGTATTAATACTGTGTATTCAGAGGAACATGCAGTGCAGGAGCTGTGTACACTGGCGACACACTTTATTCGAGCTCGGCTAGTCCCACGAATTCGGGTATACCCGGGTGTATTGAGGTTTGTGACTGTTTTCTGCCCGAGTGCATTGAGTTATTTTCCGGCAGGGATTGAAGCATTTTATTCCCGTTGGCTGCAATACTGCACAGTATATATATATACTGCATTACAATTCATGAATTTATGCCATCTGGTAGACACGCGAAGCATTGCAGCCTATTAAATCCTAATCATTATCATTTAATAGATCAGCCGCCCATCAGCCAGGCATGAACCCAGGCTGGGAAGGCAAACGCAACGGGGCTTGTCAGAGGTGAGGAGCGGCGCATTCCAGGTATCTGCCAGGTACATACCGGATATTTGCTCGAATAAAGTGTGTCGGTGCAGTATTAAAACTGTGTATACATATAGAAATGCAGTGCTGGTGCTGTATATTAATACTGTTTAAACACGCAGATGTGCAGTGTGGGGGATGTATATTAATACTTTGTATACACAGGGACATGCAGTGCGTGTGCCGTATAATAATGCTTTGTGTATACATGGGGACACACACAGGGCTCCATAATAATAAACTGAACTGTGCAGTGCAGGGTGCTGTATACTATTACTCTGTGTAACTGGGACACGTTGTGCGGGGTGCTGTATATTAATACTCTATCTATACACAGGAACGTGAAGTGTGGGTTGCTGTTTTGCAATGGTGGCAATAAGGAACCCTTTGGTACTGAAGTCTACGCTACATTTAAGAATTGTAAAACAATCATGTCTGTCAGGGGAATGGTGGAAAACGGGACCAGGTGTGGAGACAACAAAGTGAGTTCAACGAGATCAGATTGTAATCTCTTATGGTGCCCTTATAATCACTAAGGAATCAGTGTAATTGGCTCCAGTAGTATAATGCGGTCTGGTAATGTAACGAGGCCCACCAGTATTATGGGACCTGGTAGTGCACACATAGCTGTACACAGAATGGTACAAACACAATTAATTTTTACCAATATACATGTGGTGCATTTGATTGCCCCGGATTTGCACCACATTTGTTGTGATACATACCACGTGGTACTTATTTTTGGTGCCTAATGATCTGAGAGAGACTTCAGCTAGATTCTCCCACTTCAAGGACAGGGCTGAAACTACCAGAACTCTACCTCTCCACATGTGATCAGCTCCTGCCAAAAGTAATCTTAACCCCTTCATAGCCACATAAGCCTCTATTACGGTTGTTGTATCCCCACATTTACCTGAAATATGCAGGGCAAATTCTCTGTAATTGACAGCGCACCTGTACATTCCAGAGCAATCTGCTTTGGTATCTATCTCCCAAAAGCAATGTGCCTCTGTGACATGCAAAGCAATGCGCTTCTGTATCTTGCAAAACAACGCACTTCTGTATCTTGCAGAGAAATGTGCTTCTGTATCTTGCAGAGAAATGTGCTTCTGTATCTTGCAGAACAATGTGATTCTCCATCTTGTTGAGTAATGCATCCCTCTATTTTGTAGAGCAGCATGCCCACTATATAGAAGAGCAATGCCATACTGTATATCTTGCATAGCAATGTGCTGCTTCCGTAGCCTAAAAGGGATATCTCCTGGTCTGTATTCTAAGACTTATATTTCCATCGCTCCCTTTTCAGATCTGCAACAACAGGCAATGCATGGACATCGACAGTGCTTACAGATCATCAGGCTGTTCCGCCAAGTGCAAAGGACACGCGGTGAGCTCCTGCTTAGCATATGTGCGGAGGACGAGTGGAGGGATGAAGTGCAATGGTTAAAAAGTAGACAATAAAGTAGTGGTGTTGTTGAAGAAAAGTCCTCCTTGGCGCTGGTCCTCAAAGTGATGTTGTGAATAGTGATAAGGAAAAACAAAAATAATAAATGGTGTAAATCCTCTATAAATCTATTAAGATCAATAACATCACAACGTGCGTGCATATAGTGATATAACACCTATAGCCAATGAAATAAACGCTAATCCTAAAAAAACCCCAATGAAAATACTCACAACTACAATTGAAATGAAATAATTAACTGTATCAGTGCTCAATTGTGAAAGTGCAACACAGTGGTACTGCAGTGAAAACAATGTGTATAGTGTAAGCCTTATATATATATGTGATTACACATACAGTGCTTACTGGAATCTAATAAAAAGCTGATATTAAATGATTTGATGATCTAATTAAAAGCATATACGTAGCTCCAAAATGGAGACGGATTGATGTCCAAATAGGAATAACATGGAATGAAGGAAGAGAAAAGAAAAACTCTCATGGTACAATAACGTAAGACATTTAATATAATAACACGAAAAATGATTGGAATCTCACTCACGGATTTCCGTTAAAAATGTGCATGTAGGTCAATTCAGATCAAGTGTGCTGGTGTATTCTTGTCTTCCAGGTAAGGGAGGAGCGCTCGTTCGTAAGTGATATATGAGAGAAAAAACAATATTAGTGTAGAAATAGAGACAATGATCTGTCTAATTAATGCTATATTGGTCTCACTCACAATATGCTTCTTCTATGATATACAGTAGCATGTCAGAGATCCTTCTCTCTCTGACGGTAGCCCTTTTATTAGATCTGCATTGGGGTATGGGTCAACGATTCAAGGCGTTTCGCATAAGCTTTGTCAAGAATCTCTTTGTGATCAAAGAGATTCTTGACAAAGCTTATGCGAAACGCTTTGAATCGCTGATCCTGGGAGGACTGGAGATTGAAGGGACTGGCATTGCTGTACCGAGACCATCCGAGAAGCCACTTCCGCCCTGAGTCAGATATATCACCGGAAGTGACATATGCGGATGTAGATGCGGATGCGTGCAGTTTACAGCAGAGGTGAAGACCAGACCAGGGAGACAAACGGCGAGATCCGAAGGTTCCCTCAGCAGTCCTCTCACATGAAACATTTTTACTATTGAAATGTGAGTGTAATATACCATTTGCTATTCTGTGCAATATATCATTTATACGTTATCACACTATTGCGACATCTCTCTTCTTTATTACATCCGTTGGCACACTGTATGAGGAAAAGCGACACATGATAGAAGGGGTACTATACTTACCACATACCCCAACGAAGATCTAATCAAAGGGCTCCCGTTAGAGAGAGAAGGATCTCTGACATGCTATATCATAGAAGAAGCATATTGTGAGTGAGACCAATATAGCATTAATTAGACAGATCATTGTCTCTATTGCTACACTAATATTGTTTTTTCTCTTTCTTCTCATATATCACTTACGAACGAGTGCTCCTCCCTTACCTGGAAGACAAGAATACACCAGCACACTTGATCTTAATTGACCTACATGCACATTTTGAACGGAAATCCGTGAGTGAGTTACCAATAATTTTTAGTGGTATTATATTAAATGTCTTACGTTATTTTACCATGAGAGTTTTTCTTTTCTCTTCCCTCATTCCATGTTATCCCTATTTGGACATCAATCCTTCTCCATTTTGGAGCTAAGTATATGCTTTTTATTAGATCATCAAATCATTTAATATCAGCTTTTTATTAGATTCCAGTAAGCACTGTATGTGTAATCACATCCATATAAGGCTTAAACTATACACATTGTTTTCACTGCACCATCACTGTGTGGCACTTTCAAAATTGAGCACTGATACAGTTAATTATTGCATTTCAATTGTAGTTGTGAGTATTTCCACTGGGTATTTTTAGGATTAGAGTTTATTTCATTGGATATAGGTGTTGTATCACTATCGGCACGCACGTTGTGGTGTTATTGATCTTAGTAAATACATAGAGGATTTACACAGTTTATTAATTTTTGTTTTTCCTTATCACTATTCACATCACTTTGAGGACCAGAGCCAAGGAGGACTTTTCTTCAACATATCTACAAGAAGGATTTTGGACAATCCATGAGTCATCCAGGCTGCAGGACTTCAATACACGTAAAGGTGTAATTCAGAATTGGATTGAGACTTTTATATTTTATATACAGTATATTTCTTTATCCTGTGGTTACTAGCGCTAGGTTATGTATACTCCATCAATAAAGTAGCGGTAATTTAACAGAACATAGGACTTGACTGCAGTAGTCTTGTGGAACAATTTAAGCACCTGCAATGCATTATAGTGCATGTTTCCTACTGCACCGACACACTTTATTCGAGCAAATACCCAGTATGTACCTGGCAGATACCTGGAATGCGCCGCTCCTCACCTCTGACAAGCCCCGTTGCGTTTGCCTTCCCAGCCTGGGTTCATGCCTGGCTGACGGGCGGCTGATCTGTTAAATGATAATGATTAGGATTTAATAGGCTGCAATGCTTCGCGTGTCTACCAGATGGCATAAATTCATGAATTGTAATGCAGTATATATATATACTGTGCAGTATTGCAGCCAGCGGGAATAAAATGCTTCAATCCCTGCCTGGAAAATACGTCAATGCACTCGGGCAGAAAACAGTCACAAACCTCAATACACCCGGGTATACCCGAATTCGTGGGACTAGCCGAGCTCGAATAAAGTGTGTCGCCAGTGTAAGTGCTGCTAAACTTCCAGCTCCACAAGACACCTTTTGACCCATTCACCTGCCTTATAGAGTAGCACTGCTTAGTCGATTTGGGCCAGTATCTGTATGGTGAGCAGATGTCCCTGTTTAGCCGGGACAGTCCAGTTTTTAATGAGGTGTCCCGATGCCCCAACAATTGTCAAAATTTCCCGGTTTAGTTGGGACAGTCCAAGTTATTAATGATTTCTCCTGGTGTCCTCTTGGTTTGGGCAGGTAAGAGGGGGGCGGAGGTTGGAGGAGATCAGAAAAGGATGCCTACGGCGGAGAGTGGGGCTGATCACATTAGATCAGCTGTAGCCTGTAGGAGGGAGGAGGAGAGCAGGGCTGTCTGGCTGCTAAACCACTGAAGCTTCTGGGCAGCAGGTGGTGCTGCAGAGCACTCCATAGTGGCTTACTCTCTAGATCTCCCAGTTCTGTGTGTGTGTATGTGTGTATGTGTGTGTGTGTGTGTGTGTGTGTGTGTGTGTGTATGTGTGTGAGTTTGTGTGTTTGTGTCTGTGTTGGTAAGTGTGTGTGTGTGTGTGTGTGTCTGTGTTGGTGTGTGTGTGTGTGTGTTTGTGTTGGTTAGAATGTGTGTGTGTCTGTGTTGGTTTGTGTGTGTGTGTTTGTGTGTGTGTTGGTAAGTGTGTGTGTGTGTGTGTGTATGTGTTGCTGTGTGTGTGTGTGTGTGTGTGTGTGTGTGTGTGTGTGTGTGTGTGTGTGTGTGTGTGTGTGTGTGTGTGTGTGTGTGTGTGTGTGTGTGTGTGTGTGTGTGTGTGTGTGTGTGTGTGTGTGTGTGTGCGTGTTGCATATTTAGAGTGTTTGTATATGTTGAATATGAATGTGTATTTATATATGTGTAGCTCTGGTTCCTAGCGAACACAGACCACTACCATATGCTGTATAACCGGTAGGCTCACAGGGCCTGAGCCTCTGCCATGGAGAGCCTGGGGTACGCGCAATACTTAATACTTGTTGCAGCGCCTCCACCTGCGACAGCTTCCGCCCGAGGGGAAGTGGTTCTTCGCAGGAACTTATGTACATTAACACACACACAGCGATATACCTTAACCAATTAACTTTACTGGCACAAACTTAATGACACAACCTCTCTCTTATTCTATCAGTAACAGGTTTCCCTCTTTGAGGAGACACTACACTCAGCGCCTTGCCAGACGCTCACTCTCGCCCTCTCTTCACCGGGTGATCCCACCCCGTGTCCAGTTCCTTCTTTGAATAATTCCCCCCACCCTCAAGTGAGACAGTGAATGTATATGTATGTGACTGCGTAGCCACCGTGTCCTGAGTGAATGATGATACCGTTGGTGCACTTGAAGTTTACCTGCCGGGCACTCCAGTACCCGGTCCTGCAACAGTCTTCACAAAGGATCGGTGTGGGCCTAGATGACGTCACCCGTAGGTGTCCGGGACGATCCCACCCAGACACGCAGCAACTTGGTAGCGGGGTCTGAGCCCAGACCTCCCGCCGACTTAGAACTGTCCCGATAGCAATCACACAACAGTAAGGGAATCCGGAACCTATCTATGGCCAGTCCCTAACTCAGCTTCACACTACTGGGGCTCAGGGCCTAACTGGGCCTGGGGTATGAGGCCTAGGTAGGGGGCGGACTGCCTCCCTACACCGGAGCGCCTTCTCCTTCCTCCTACAGCCAGCTCTGACCCAACGTGAGCCCAACTCCTTCCTTTTCCTCCCTTCCTCGCACCTGATTGGTCCTTGCACGTCACGGGGGGCCCGCAGGGCTGCTGGGACCCGTAGTTCCCTAACCTCCCTCCTATCCGAGCTCTCCTCCTTCACGGGATTTTTGCCCTTTGTCCGCGCATGTGCAACCTCCTGCCGGGCCAGTTCTGCACCTGCGCCAACCTTAACATGGCGGCTCCCTCTACGCGGAACCTCCGTTATCGGAGCGTTCCCTAAGTGCAGCATGTCCCACCCCACAACAACCAATGGGGGTAAAAGGGGTCCCGGCTACATCCTCCCCCCTGTGGATTCCAACGGCCCCACTTGGACGATACCTTTAAACTGGTACAACATTTATATATAGAAAAATGCATAACATACGACATTCCTCATTCTAAATCAGGTTGTACATTTCGCTAAACATCACAATCACTGATTTCACTCGATTGCGAGCCCACTGCTGAGCCTCATTGTGGGGTGCCCCAAACTGATCATAGGCCATCCTCATTTGAGGTTGCCCATTCCTTTGACTTCACCTTAACTGTTGCTCGGTCACTCCTTTGGGAGAGTGACTATCTTGGTCTTGAATCTCGAGTTCTTCCCTTGAGGGGGTTACAGTCTCTAAATTATCATGACTTGGTACAAAGCACGGACTCAGCGGGTCCAGTGCCGAATCTTCCGGAGCCACCTCATGGGGCGAGTGCTCCCCGAGCACTTTACCCGTAGCTCCGCCGGGAGGTGCTCTCTGTTGAGGGCCCCTTGAGAGGTTCCCTCTTGTGGATCTTCCTGAAGACTGAGTTCTCTGGCTCGTCCTCTTCCAATGTCGTCTCCCCATCCAACGAGGATGCAGGCCACTCCAAATCCCCCTCCTCCACTCGGGGAATAGGGAGCAAATGATTTCGGTGCCATGTCTTCACCCGACCCTCCAAGTCCTTAATGCGGTAGACCGGAAGACCGGGCATTTGTGAGGCTACCTCGTACACTCCCTCCCTCCATCGATCAGCCAATTTATGTTTTCCCGGTACTCCCAGGTTACGGAGGAGCACTGCATCGCCTGGTTTAATGTCTCTGTGTTTAACTTTATGATCATACCGCTGTTTATTCCCAGCGTTCAGTTTTTCAGTAGATTTCTCGGCTTGCAGGTTCTCTTGCAGAGTACATATCGGAAATGAGTAGTATTATGCACCCCATCCGTGGAGACTCTCAACCGTATATCCACAGGCAGTCGAGCTTCTCGGCCAAACATTAGAAAGTACGGAGAGAACCCCGTGGAATCGTGTCGCGTGCAATTGTAGGCATGCACTAGTGTTTCCACATGAAGACTCCATTCAGTCTTTTCTACCCCCGTTAACGTGCCTAACATGTCCAGTAACGTGCGGTTGAATCGTTCCGGCAGTGCATCCCCTTCGGGGTGGTATGGGGTAGTTCGGGATTTAGCGATATGTAAGATTTTTAGTAGTTCTTTTATTAAGTTGCTTTCAAAGTCTCTCCCTTGATCGGAATGTAGTCGTTGAGGAAGCCCATAAGGCATGAAGTACTTTTCCCAGAGCACCTTGGCCACCGTAATGGCTTTTTGATCTTTCGTCGGGAAGGCCTGGGCGTATCTAGTGTAATGATCCGTGATGACCAGCACATTGCCTATGCCGCGGCTATCGGGTTCAATGCATAGGAAGTCCATGCATACTAAGTCCATAAGCTCGGTGCTTTTTAAGTGGCCCATTGGGGCGGCCTTGGTGGGCAATGTCTTCCGCTGAATACACCGCACACACCGTCGACAGTGATGCTCTACTGCTTCTCTCATTTTTGGCCAGAAAAAACAATCTCCCACTAGTCCAAAGGTCTTGTCAACCCCCAAATGACCATGTTCATTGTGTAGAGCCTTCAGTACCAAGTACTGTAATCTTTTTGGTAGTACTAATTGTCTCCTATTCGGGTGGTTATGGTACTCTACAACTCGGTATAGCAAATTGTCTCGTATTTCGAATTTGTCGGCTTCCCGCATCAGTATACCTCCTACATCATCCGGAGCCTGTCTGAGGAGGGCCGGGCGGTTTTGCCGGATAGCATAGCGAATGGCCCCCGCAACTGGGTCTTGTTCTTGGTAGCGTACCACATCCTTCCAGGCTATGATCTTGTCCGGAGTGACGTTCATACCACTTGGGTCTCGATAGGCTTCCCGGATAGCGTTGGATGTGCATCCTAGAGAGTCAGCCACCCTTAATTCAGAGAACGCCACTTGATCATTGACTATGGCAGCGGTACAACACAGAGCCCATAGATATGTAGGGTGACCCGATTTTCAAATCTAAAAACATTAAAAAATAGAAAAAAATTAAATCATAAACTACACCGCCTTTTTTGCTATCTTCCCTCTCTCCACATCCTCTCCTCCCTCTCCACACAATCCACTCTCCTCCCTCCCCCACCCTGTCTCCTCCTCCTCCCCATCTTCTCTCCTCCCTCTCCTTTCCCATCCATTCTCCTCCCTCTCCCCTATCCTTTCACCTAACAAGCCCACATTTAGGGATGGTAGCACCTATGTCATTATGTCGGTCTCACTTACCCATCAAATATAAAGATCACTC
Organism: Ascaphus truei; assembly: GCF_040206685.1. Classification (NCBI taxonomy): domain Eukaryota; kingdom Metazoa; phylum Chordata; class Amphibia; order Anura; family Ascaphidae; genus Ascaphus; species Ascaphus truei. Next base: position 195,849,439 of record NC_134487.1, on the reverse strand, counting down.
CAAATAGAATAAATGGGAACATCTGTAGATTTTTGGTATACAGTGGAGTCCTAAACTCCCCAGGACCGTATTGACTTTTAGAGGCGGTCATTTAAATGTGCTCACACTCCTACATTACTGATAATGGTAGATATATTATTGCCATACATAATAACATTTATGCTGAACATTAAAGCATATATGATAGGAGAGAGATATACATATAATTGGGAGGAGATCAGTATATCTGTGGTGATTCACCTACCTACTAACACACCCAATGTATGGCTAAGTAGTTAGCTAACCATGAGACAGAATGACATTTGATGCTGCCATCCCTAGAATGTTTATTACCTACCACCTCGATCCATGTATTATTCATATTAACAGCTTCATTTTATGTTGCCTGTTGATAGTGCTAAAACCATTCCTGTTTTTTATGAGATCATTATGATTCTCATCCCAATCCAGATAAGTTGCATGTTGCAAAATGGATACAACATAAGCGGACCCTAAAAGGTACATATAGTGTCAACACACTCCATTTTGGACAATTTATAACATGAGTCCTCTTATACATACTGTAAGTGGATAGGTCAACGTGGGAAGTCCCGCCTTCGACCGTTCCGCATAAAAAGCAAGGGAGGGGATTTACCTAACCACTCCCATTACCCTGACGAAGCGCTAGGAGCGTGAAACATACGTCGGTACGTGATGACGTCTTTCCGGTGACGTCATCAGGAAGCGCGGGAGTGCGGGTATCGAGCGATGAGAGACTGTGGAAATCAGGTCGTATGTTTGCATCAGCTATACAATAGAACCTGAGTACCTGATCTGTATATGGTGACACTAACTTCACAACATGTAGAGTGCATTTAGGTTGTGACTGAGTACTATTTACTGTATATATAGGTTATAGCTATGTCACAGGATTGCGAGTGACTCGCGTCTGGTGGGCATAGATATATTGAGCTAATTTACCAATCAAGCGGAAAGCGGAGTACTTGGTCTGTATGCAATACTAGAACTGACTTAAAGTGTATAGCATGCTCCAGCCGCGGCCGAACACCATTGATCTCTTATATATATATGTTAGAGTGACGTCATCAGATCGTGAAATAACTCGCGTTTGGGTACAATTATGTGTGGTTGACAATTTCGCCAAAACATGTAGTTGAGCATTATGTGACCTTTTTATAAGGTGAATATAGATGTAATATGATCACTAAATACAGCTATGTATGCTATAACTAAATATTAAGTAGATAGACGGATCATCTACTAGCATACCAAGGCATACGAATGAATTAATGCATAAGTAAGAGGAATATCCTCTACCCCCTACCTATATTCATTAGGGATTACATCCCATTTTTTCTATTTATTACAAGAAGTCTCCCACTGCTCTGGTGATAATACCAATACTCCTTCCCCCTACCCCGCTGTCATCTACTAGCATACCAAGGCATACGAATGAATTAATGCATAAGTAAGAGGAATATCCTCTACCCCCTACCTATATTCATTAGGGATTACATCCCATTTTTTCTATTTATTACAAGAAGTCTCCCACTGCTCTGGTGATAATACCAATACTCCTTCCCCCTACCCTGCTGTCTACCCCCCATTTTTAGCCACATAGTGGTTGTCTTATCAGTTGTTTATTTGTTGCATATATGTTTAATAAATATGGTTTTAATATGTTTATGTATGGCTATGGGGGCAACTCCAAGGATTGAATCTTTCCTAGCCTAGCATTTGTAAATAGTGAGTGCAAAGAGGATTCTTTTAGGCCACATCTGTGACCTTTGCCCGTACTCTAGTATAACCTATTCCCGTATGCACCCTATTTTTCACACATATTTACACTCTCATACAGTTGGAGAGCGGGAGCCAACTCTCCCATTTTGTAATAAATTTTTATTAACCTGATTGTGACGGTGAAGGGGTATCCAGGCCATTAAATAAAAGTATTATGCCTGGCTGGGTGCCCCTGAGTCATATTGGGAATTGAGAGTGTCAGCTCTACAACCCGGTATTGGCTACAGACAGCAAATATCCTAGAATCACTCCTAGGAAAAAACTGGTGCTACCAATTATCCACAGACAAAGTCCCTGGTGGGACGAAACGCGTCAGAGTTCGCTCTGTGGCAGATTTTTTGTGTATATATGCACTTAATAAACTAACCTTTCATTTTATTGCGTGTGGAACCTTTATACCCCTGCGGCAGCAGTGAACCGCCTTACTACTCTATTTTTACTCGGTATTGGCTACAGTGTTGTAATTGTATTTTAATTGTCTGTGTGTGTCCTGCTAGGCATAAGGGGACCACATCGCTATCATGAGTTACATTGTATAAGGAATGTATCTGTGTGTGTCCCGCTAGGCATAAGGGGACCACCTCGTTATCATGAGTTATATTATATCAGTTATGTATCCTGTATGCGCATTGCAAGAGTGTTTCACTGCCAACCGCAAGAAAGGAAAAACGTTTTTTAAAACACGGCAGCTTGCTGCATTGTATATAAGCAACAAGCTAACTTTGGATAGGAATGTCCTAGCGCTCTGATTTTTGCTATGCAGAGGGATAGGGGGTAATCATTAAAACGGTTATGGTTTCCATATTTTAAACTTTTATAAAAAGTAATGCATTAAAGTCCACCTCTATTGGTGTATTAAAATTATAAGAGCAAGGGCATTTACATTCAAGCAGGCGGAGCAGCAGAAATACTTGTTCACAAGTACAGTGATACCCAAAGAGAGGGCAAGCCATTCCAGCCAGTGAGTCACGTATAACTTAAGTCAGGACTTCTAAGACATCATGCTGAGATTACTCCAGAATGTCTAGGTCACAAGGATAGGCGTTTGTTGTTTTTGTTGTTTTCATATGTTTGTTGTGCTATTTAAGGAAACAGGCAATAAAGCCTTATTTTAATTTCACCTTAAAACAGTCTCCATTGCGTACCTATGAACACGTCTCTTACAGTAACCAAGAATTGTATCCTGCTTGAAGTATTCATAAGGACTAAGGATTTGATAACCAATCCTGTATTGGGGAAACGAAAAGATTACCTTCGGCGGAGTAAGAGGGGTTGCGGTAAGAGCCACTAGCCAAAGACTGTTTCGGGGCTCTGTTTTGCGCACCAACCCTGCTCCTGGGAATTGGTGCCTAGAGACTTTATTTCGGTGAAGTTCGTTCCGGGAACATATTATTTCATTTTGCCCCGTCCCAGTAAGTGTTATTTCATAGTATTTTGTAGATCAAGCTGTGTATGTTCATTTTGTAAATAAATCATAATTTATTTAATCTCTCGCTTTGCTCAATCAAAGGCTCCGAGTATATAAGTATTAAAAGCATTGGTCTCCTGTGACACTGATGTATAAAGGTACATATTTATACCTTTTACTGTATATGAACTGTGGAATTTCCGTCCTTGGTTCCAAGAGACCAAGTTGGTGCCATTAAGACTGCTTAGGTCCCGAACTTGAAAATCACAGAGATGCCAAGGTGTGAAGGCAGGCGGAGTACCAATGTTAAAACTTAAGTACCCACGTCCATGCTTGAAAGGTGGCTATCCGGCAACCATTTGCCCAGACCAGACTCTGAGGAGCCTGGCACCGCAGGAGTGTTCTGCATAGTAAGTGGCAGAGGTGCCAAGTTAGCTCTTGCCCATGGCAGAATCCAAATCAGTGCCTGTCCGACTTCAGAGAACCAGCAAATCTGTGATAGACTGGTGAGGAAATTTCCACGTGCTGATTGGTTAACGCATTTTGAGAATGGGACTGAAAATCCTATAAGAAAACCTGCAGCCAATCAGGTCGAGAGATTCTAAGCACCAAGAAAGCAGCGTCAGATTTGAACTGATCAAAACATGCTCTGAGAGAAATAGATGTGAGCCGGCATTTCAGGGCAGGAAATTTTGGGGAAAAGTCCCAGTTTACAGGGCCAAGTTCTGAGAATAGAACATAGCGGTCGCGGCTGGAACAACAATCTGAAAAGGGTACCAGGACGTTTGGTAATCGCTCCCGGTCAAGGGATTTCAGCCCCTCCAATGTGGAAAGAGTGGTGGCAGCAGGAACTGCATGCCGAGATCAGTTCCAGGACTTTTTTGGGCTTAGTCCCGGTCATCTAAAGGACTTGTAATTACTTTGTTTTCTGTGCTATATCAACTAGGAATGGTTAGTTTTGTAGCCCAGAGCCCCAGTAAGTGTGTTTTCCTCAGTGTTGCAGGGTACATGCAACTACACACGCGGTGTCTCTTGACAAGGCTTATTGATTGAGCCTTAAAAAACATACAGCACACAAAACAAAATAGCTTCTCTTCAGCAGACAAAACAAATTAGCTTCTCTTCAGCATGACAAACAAAGCAGCTTCTTATAAACATGTACTTTGCAAAAGACCTTCAAGCAGTAATCTCCTCAGTATTTCAGTCCTCTCTCCTGACCAGCTAACCTGGTTTGCCAGGTATATGGCTGGTGACGTTCATTCACCCTGTCACATTTCTCCCCTGTTAGTGTGTGGCTGAGGCCACGCATGGCTGAAGCCCGATCATCCATCCCTTCTCTAGAAAAGAAGTCAGCATTAGCATTATCTTTTCCAGGCCTTTGCTGAATCTCAAATGAGAAGGGTTGGAGGGCCATATACCTCCTGGTCAATCTAGCATTGGAATCCTTCATACTATTTAACCACTTTAATGGAGCATGGTCCGTCACCAGAGTAAAATGGAATCCTGCCAGGTAATGCCTCAAAGCCTCGATTGCCCACTTTACTGCGAGGCACTCCTTCTCAATCACTGAGTAGGTTTTTTCCCTTGGGAACAATTTCCTACTCAGAAAAAGGATCGGATGTTCCACTCCCTCAAACTGTTGTGACAACACTGCCCCTAGCCCTATCTCTGATGCATCAGTTTGCACTACAAAATGCCTGTTGAAGTCTGGGCTTCTAAGGACGGGACCCTCTGATAGACACCTTTTTATTTCCTCAAAGGCTCTCTGACATTCCCTTGACCATACCACTTGTGTAGGGGCACACTTTTTTGTGAGGTCTGTTAGTGGGGCTGCAACTTCCGAGTAGTTGGGGATGAACCTCTGATAGTACCCTGCTAAACCCAACAGGGAGCGTACCTGCGTTTTTGTTTGGGTGGTCGGAAATTCTTTCAGGACAACTACCTTGTCGGCTAGTGGCCTTCATTTTCCACCTCCCACTGTATACCCTAAGTATTTGGTTTCCGCCTTACCTAAGGCACATTTCTTAGGGTTGGCTGTGAGCCCTGCCACTCTTAGAGATTTGAGGACCGCTTTCAGTCTATTTAGATGGGCCCACCAGTGTTTACTATAAATGACAATGTCATCTAGGTAGGCTGCGGCATAAGCCCTATGAGGTCTCAGCACCTTATTCATGAGTTTCTGAAATGTTGCTGGGGCTCCACACAGTCCAAATGGCATTGTCACAAACTGGTATACTGAAAACCCATGGGAGTGGCAAAGGCTGTTTTGCACTTGGACTTTCCCTCAGATGGTATTTACCAGTATCCTTTTGTTAAGTCCAGCGTGGATATATATTCCGCGTTACCAAAGGCGTCAATTAACTCGTCCACCCTTGGCATCGGATATGCGTCAAACTTGGATACCGCATTGACCTTTTGGAGGTCCACACAAAATCTTACCTTCCCATCGGGTTTAGGGACCATAACTAGTGGACTACACCACTCACTGCATGAATCTTCAATCACTCCTAAGTGTAACATTTCTTGTACCTCATTCTCTACCAGGGCCCTACGACTTTCATGCAACCTATAAGGACGGGAACGTACTTTTACCCCAGGTGCTGTCACGATCACATGTGAAATTAAATTAGTTTGCCATGGCAAATCAGAAAAAACATCTTGGAATTGTGTAATTATTTCAAACAAGTCCCCTTGTTTGTTGTTCAGAGGACAACTGTCTACCCATTGGGATTTTATCGTCACCCCCGGTGTTCTCTCATGGGGGCTGAGGACCCAAGTCCGTTCCCTCCTCCACCGGGTGGATGAATAGAGACCGCTGCATCTTCCAGGGTTTCAGCAAGTTCACATGGTAAATTTGTTTACCCTTCATGGACCCTTGTTGAGTGATCTCATAATCCATATCACCCGTGCGGCGAAGTACTTCAATTGGGCCCTGCTGTTTGGCTAGGAGTTTGCTCTCACAACTGGGTAACAACAACATCACCTGATCTCCTGGGTGAAACACTCTCATACGAGCATTTTGATTGTAATGTCTCTCCTGACTGTCCTGGGCTGATCTAAGATTCTCCCTAGAAAAATGCCTGACCACATCTAGGCGCTTCCTAAGGTCCAATACATATGGCAGGGTATTCTTAGAAGGGGACCGCTGTTCCTCCCTGGACTCCTTTAGGAGGTCTAGGATACCCCGCGGTTGGCAGCCATACAGCAGTTCAAATGGAGAGAATCCCTTGGAGGCCTGGGGAACTTCCCGCACTGCAGAGAAGGGAGAAGTTTATCCCAGGCTCTCTTCTCTGAATCTACAAATTTCCTCAGCATCCCTTTTAGAGTTCGGTTAAATCTAACCACCAATCCGTCAGTCTGTGGATGGTAGACCGATGTCTGAACAGACTTGACCTCTAGTAATTTTAAGACATCCTGCATCAGTTTAGCCATAAAATTTGTACGTTAGTCTGTCAACTCAACCTGGGGAAGTCCAACCCGTGAGAACAGCTCCAACAGCTTCTTGGCTACTTGCTTCACAGTTGCTGTTCTCAGGGGGAACGCCTCAGGATATCTTGTAGCATAGTCAACTATTACAAGAATAAACCTGTGTCCTTTCGCAGAAGGTTCTAGAGGTCCTACCAAGTCTACCCCAATCCTCTCAAAGGGAACGGACACCAAGGGTAGAGGAACCAAAGTGGCTGGTTTTTGTCCATTCGGACTAGTTAGCTGGCACTCCAGACATGCCACACATAACTTAGCAATATCACTATGCATCCCTGGCCAATAGAATCGGGATGAAATACGGTCCAATGTTTTATCCCTGCCAAGGTGACCACCCAAGGGACAGTATGGGCTAGAGTGAACACAGATTTAACAAATGCCGTGGGAACCAATTTCTGTCTGGTGATCTACACTGTTTGTGTCTGCCTATTCACCCTATACAGGATATCATTTGATAATTCAAAATGGGGGAATACTATCACCCCCTGTGCATTCAATATCTGCTCATCAATTTTTACCACCTTATCATACTGTCTAGCGAGGACTGGGTCTTCCCTTTGCCTCTGGTGAAAATCAGGGATGTATAGGTCTGTTAAATCTCCAGGGCCCATATCCCCCTCCCTCTGGCCATCCCCAGCCATCACTTGTGACTTCTGGCTAATAGAATGGTCATATTGAGACCCAGATTTCTGCAACCAGTCCTGTTTGTCAGAGCGTCTTTGCTTCCGAATCTTTCTCAAGAATTGCCTCCTTAGTGTGCTCCTCGGGTTGTATCCAGCGAGTACACAAGTCCAATAACCGCTGAGCGAGGACCCGGGGTCTCATCTTAGCGGTGTACTTCAGGTTCCGGAACTACTGCCGATAGGTCTCTGGGGTCAGACCTAAGCGGTCCAGTATGGCGGCTTTTACTTGTCGGTAGTCCTTTGCCTGATCTGCTGGGAGGCCCTGATATGAGGCCTGGGCTTCTCCAATGAGGAGCAGGGCCAAAGCAGTTGCCCAGCGATCATGCAACCCAGCCCTGAGCTTCGGCAACCCTTTCAAATGTCAGTAGAAAAGCCTCTGGATCCTCGTTCGGAGCCATTTCCTCAGGAGAACCAGGGGTTTGTTTGCAGGTTCTGGACTGGCAGACCCCTGGAATTGGTTCAGCAGCCTGGCCATCCGCTCATCCTGTGCTGCCTGCTGCTGCAATAGTCTTTCATCTCACTCTGCTTGTAGTTGGGCCTGCTGGCACAAAAACTCTTTTAAAAATTCTTCCATTTTTCTCATTCTTGTGTGTGTGTGGCCCTTTTACTGCAGGGGCCTTTCAAAATCCCACTCTGACACCATATGTTGCATGGTGCATGCAACTACACACACGGGGTCTCTTGACAAGGCTTATTTATTGAGCCTTAAAAAACATTCAGCACACAAAACAAAATAGCTTCTCTTCAGCAGAAAAAACAAATTAGCTTCTCTTCAGCATGGCAAACAAAGCAGCTTCTTATAAACATGTACTTTGCAAACAGACTTTCTAGCAGTAATCTCCTCAGTATTTAAGTCCTATCTCCTGACCAGCTAGCCTGCATGTGTGCACAGCCTTGGGTTTTTAAAACACCTTGATCATGCAGCTGGTGTCAGACTAATTAAGCAGCCCTTCCCAACTTAACCTCGTCACTGCTGCACTGCAAGCCTAAAATAGGTTTGCCAGGTATATGGCTGGTGACGTTCATTCACCCTGTCACACTCGGTATAATTGTAATCCACTGTATGTACGTCTGTTTCAATTGAATAAATTACAATTTGTTTAACTTATATGTTTCGCTCAATGAAGGATCCCGATTTAAAGGTGTAATTGACTGGTCTCCCGTGACACCCACCCTCCCCCACTACTCACCCGGGAGGCCTAACCACCCACCCAAGACCCTCTATACCCACCCTGTACCCATTGAATGGCATAGTATTACATCATACCCATATAATATGGGCATGAAAAGCTACTAAATCACTAGCCAAACAAGTAATTACCTAAATAAAACCAATAGCCAATCAATTAAAGAAATAAAACCACTATGCATTCAATAAAATAATTAAAACCACTAGGCAATCAATTACATAAATCATACCACTAGGCAAACAATACAGTTAATATGTAAAAGCAGTAACCAACAGAACAATTAATTCGTACAACCACTAGGCAACACATAAAAAAACAAGTAGCCACCAAAATACATCATTAAATAAAATCACTAACCAATCTGTAAAAAAATAAAATAAACAAGCCATCACAATTCAAATCAATTTAATCTAAACAATATACAGAATTAGAGAATATAATAGTCAATAGAAGAAATGCATTTGGCCAAAAATGCATTGGCTGCCACTTGTATTAATCTGCACCCTAAACAGACACAGATTAATATATTAGCAGTCAATGGCAATAAAAAAACATTTTAAAAAATCCAATCAAAAAACCTGTAAAAAAATAAAAGTACATACATTCAATATTTATCTTACGTTTAGAAGCGTTGGCCCTAGAATCCTGCACGCTCTTGTACCGTGACGTCATGAAACTCAATCCAACGCCATCCACCGTGAAGATCCGGAACAGGTAATCAAATTCTTCAATATTTAATCTTCTCTCATCTTCTTCTTTGTTGATCTGTGATTATTTCTTTATTTTCTTTATCTTCTGTCTTTTTCTTCTGTCTTCATCTGTTAATCCAATAACCCCATGTTAAATCCACGATGTTGACCCGTTGGCTTCTTGAGCTCAAATGAGACATGGTTTTCACAGCCAATCAGATGGCGTGTGAACAATTTGCTGCCCAAATGTGATGTCACATGCCATATTTAAGGCCGTGACGTCTCATTTGAACTCAAGAAGCTGACAGATCAACGTTGTGGATTTAACGTCACGGTACAAGAGCTTGCTGATTCCCTAGGATTCTAGGCCAATGCTTCAAAACATAAGATAAATATTGAGTGTATGTACTTTTATTTTACAGGTATTTTTATTGCATTTTTATGTTTGTATTTTCTTCATTGAACGTAGAAGGTGTGTGGTGCTCTAAAAAAACAGCCTATTAGTTTAAAAATACACTTGATTGAAGAATCCTGCAAATGTGTACTCCCAGTGGAGGAACAAGAATTGTATCCCAGGTATTAAGAACAATCACAACTCCATAGTAAACCGACTAGTGGACTAGGGTCCCCACAAGCACTGTAGTAAGGGTCCTCACAATAAAGTGACCCAACATAATATATCGGAATGGAGATTTTCAAGTGAAATGAATAACTCACTCTTAGTGGAATGTATGATCCAGATTGTCCAAACTTCATCCATAACAGGGGGGGTGCTTCCGTTTTTTCAGTATGCTGACAAGAAAGACAATGGGAAAAAGCAGGCACCAACAGTACAGGAACAAAAAATAAAGGAACATCCAAAGAGCGTATGCCCATTAAAAAATAATTATTTAATGGATTCCAGCAAAAGTAACAGCAGAATTACGTTTTCACAGCCAATCAGATGGCGTGTGAACCATTTGCTGCCCGAATGTGACGTCACAGGCCATATTTAAGGTCGTGACGTCTCATTTGAACTCAAGAAGCTGACGGGTCAACGTTGTGGATTTAACGGTCACGGTACAAGAGCTTGCTGATTCCCTAGGATTCTATGCCAATGCTTCAAAACATAAGCTAAATATTGACTTTTATTTTACAGGTATTTTTATTGCATTTTTATGTTTGTATTTTCTTCATTGCCCATTGACTGCTTATGTATTAATCTGTGTCTATTTAGGGTACAGATGAATACAGTGGTAGCCAATGCATTTTTGGCCAAATGCATTTCTTCTATTGACTTATATTCTCTATTTATGTTTATTGTTTAGATTAAATTGTTTTGAATTGTAATGGCTGTTTTTTTACAGATGGGTTAGCGTTTATATTTAATTATGTATTTTGGTAGCTACTGGTTTTAATTTATTTGTTGCTTAGTGGTTGTATTAATTAATTGTTGTGTTGGCTACTGCTTTGATGTATTAAATGTATTGTTTGGCAAGTGGTATGATTTATGTAATTAATAATAATAATAATAATAGCATGTTCTTGTATAGCGCTGCTTATTGTACGCAGCGCTTTACACAGACATTTTACAGGCACAGGTCCCTGCCCCGTAGAGCTTCCAATCTCTGTTTTTGGTGCCTGAGGCACAGGGAGATAAAGTGATTTGCCCAAGTACACAAGGAGCCGACACCGGGAATTGAACCAGGCTCCCCTGCAGCAATCTCAGTGTCAGTCATTGTCTACTCACTGGGCCACTCCTTCTCCCTGAGAAAGTTAGTGGTTTTAATTATTTTAGTGAATGCCTAGTGGTTTTAATTCTTTAATTGATTGGTTAGTGGTTTTATTTATGTAATTGCTTGGTTGGTAAGTGCTTTTAATTTTTGATTTTGGGGGTGTAGGTGCTTTTTCTATATGTTTTATTATTGCGTATTTTGGACAGTCATGCTTTTGTATTAGGGTGACCATTGACTGCTTATCATGTCCATATTATATGGGTATGATGTACTACTATGCCACTCAATGAGTACATGGTGGGTATAGTGGGTCCTTGGTGGGTGGTTAGGCCTCCCGGGTGGGTAATGGGAGAGGGTGGGTTAACCCCTTAATTACTATAGTGGTGTAACAGTAACTTATCCCTGTTAAAGAAAATGCCTCTAAATCCAGCAGGGAGCTGGTTAAGTGAAACAGGTAATCAACATGACTCCAACTGCCTAATCAGAGCTCTCTGAAATAGTACCAAAACAAAAGAAATTACAGCACCCAAAAGACAAAGACAGGTGCTGTAGAAACTCAAAATAGGGGCACTCAAAAATAGGTTTAGCACTTGCCTGATACAAATGTTTATTGTGAGATCAAATTGAATAAGAAGTGGATAAACAATAAAACCAATTAAAAAAACATATATAGTGTCTACATCAGATCAGTGCAAAATCAAACAAATGTATGCCACAGGGAGAAAAATAGCAAAATGTATGTCAACCAGCATAAGAGATTTGATACAAACAAAAAATATTGCAGATATTATTATATCATAATCCCAGTAATCCCTGAACACAAGGAGAGGTTAATGATAAACCTCTCCTGGGTGAAGGGATGACTATCCAGCTATAGGTAGACTACTTAATTTTATGAGCAAACCATGGTGGAACATGCAAATAATTAGTCACCAATAGGGAAATAAAGTACTACAATAATACAAATATTAGTAGAATGGTAGAAAAAAACTCTTAAGGAGAGCAGTTTTTATATGGTCATGTTGCATTTATACCTCTTCACCTATGTCTAACCTAGCTGTTCTAAGCACACTTGCGCATACTAGTATTATAAAAGGTATTCCAGCACATATAAGTCTATAGTAAGCAGAAACGTGGCGTCTCGGTCTCTACATTGCTGATCGGTGGCAAGCAAGTTGGGATCAGGTGTCAGTCTCGGCGGGCCTCTATCTACATGCTCCTTATGTTCGGTTGATTGTGGGATTACGCGCTGAGTTGGACCATAGCTGACAGCCCCGCTCACTCATTAGTCTGGAGAGAATCCCTTGTTTTCGCTGGGCTGCCTGCTGAACTTTGTTGCCGCACATCACAGAACATTAATTGTGGAACACATGCTGCGGAATGTATGCCGAGGTGCCTCCCACCACAGCAATAGCTGAGAGCAGCAATAAATAGCCTGCAGACTACTCGCTGCAACTATTGGGGTTTGTGGTACATTGCATGAACTGTGCTGATGTTGTACAATAGACTTACAGTATACTGTATGTGCTGGAAGACCTTTTATAATACTAGTATGCACATGTGTGCTTGGTACAGCTAGGTTAGTCATAGGTGGAGAGGTATAAATACAACATGACCATATAAAAACTGCTCTCCCTAAGGGTTTTTTCTATCATTCTACTAATATTTGTATTATTGTAGTTATTGTATTATTGTAGTACTTTCATGTTCAACCATGGTTTACTCATACAATTAAGTAGTCTACCTAAAGCTGGACAATCATCCCTTCACCCAGGAGAGGTTTATCATCAACCCCTCCTTGTGTTCAGGGATTACTGGGATTATGATATTGTAGCACATGTATCCCCACCCTCTGTGTAAGAGCAATCATAGAAATAAATGGCACACCACTGTTAATAAAGACATGCAGGTATAATTGTGCTTCTGCTGCTTACCTCCCAATGGTCCCGGTGTCTCAAGGCTGGACCTGATAATGGCACAAAAATGAAGGAAAGTAGGAGCACACAGGAGACTTGATTTGAGTTTTGAAAAACTTCAATAAGGTGTTGACAGCATTAGAGCTTTAGTACAGATAACATTTCAGGACTAATGTGTCCCTCAAATCAAGTCTCCTGTGTGCTCTTCCTTTCCATCATTTTTGTTCCACCCTATTTGTGATACATGTTTACGTAGTACATGTGATGCACTACCTGTGGCTCACAGGAGGTCCGAGCCTCCGCTGCAGGGAGCCTGGGGTGGATTCTGGAGCGATCTGGGTCAGCGCCTCCACCTGTAACAGATCCTACTACTATGTGGATTTCCTCGTTACAGGACCCATATACATTTATAAGCATACACTCACACAATAAATGCAGTTGTGTGAAAAAGAAAGTACACCCTCTTTGAATTCTATGGTTTTACTGTACATATCAGGACATAATAACAATCATCTGTTCCTTAGCAGGTCTTAAAATTAGGTAAATACAACCTCAGATGAACAACAACACATGACATATTACATTGTGTCATGATTTATTTAACAAAAATAAAGCCAAATTGGAGAAGCTATGTGTGAAAAAATAAGCACACCCTTACTGCTTCCATAGGAATTAAGATGCTAATTAGCAGACAGGTGCTGCTAATCAAATGCCCTTGATTAATTTATTATCAGCAAGTGTGACCACCTCTATAAAAGCCAAAGTTTTAGCAGTTTGCTGGTCTGGAGCATTCAGTTGTGCGTTAACACAATGCCAAGGAGGAAAGACATCAGCAATGATCTTAGAAAAGCAATTGTTGCTGCCCATCAATTTGGGAAGGGTTATAAGGCCATTTCCAAACAATTTAAAGTCCATCATTCTACAGTGAGAAAGATTATTCAAAAGTGGAACACATTCAAGACACTTTCCAATCTTCCCAGGAGTGGACGTCCCAGCAAATTCACCCCAAGGTCAGACCGTGCAATGCTCCGAGAAATTGCAAAAAAAAGAGTTACATCTCAGATTCTACAGGCCTCAGTTAGCATGTTAATTGTTAAAGTTCATGACAGTACAATTAGAAAAAGACTGAACAAGTATGGTTTGTTTGGAAGGGTTGCCAGGAGAAAACCTCTTCTCTCTAAAAAAAACATGGCAGCATGGCTTAGGTTTGCAAAGTTGCATCTGAACAAACCCCAAGACTTATGGAACAATGGGCCTCATGCACTAAGCGCCGAAAAGGCTTTTATCGCCATTTTCTCACCAAAAAAGCCTTTCCGATTCAGTAAGCGCCGATAAGTGGCCAAAATCTGCAATTTTTGTTCCCGATAAAAAATTATCGGCAGCCGGGTGCCGATAAGCCATTTTATCGGCACTTTTTGAAATCGGCTGAATTCAGGTAGCCCCGATCAGCTTTTCGCTGCTGATCGGCACTCCCGAATTGAGAATTTAACGCCAATCCGTCAGTTGGTGGGTTGGTGGTGTATAAGCATCAGCAAGGTCGACACTTAGAAAAAATCAGGCTTTTTTCCTGCCTGGGATTGATGCCGGAGGTCTCCGGAGCTGATACCCATTAATAGCAGCACCGGAGCCCCCCGGCATGCTTCCGAGGCAGGAAAAATGCATGTAAAGCCCACTTCATTACCTTATTGGCTAACCGCTAAGGCAATGAAGGGGTTAACCAGCCGTGCCAGGTTTATTTTGGGTAGCGGGGGTGGGTGAAGGGGGCATTTGGCTCTTGTTGCTTGTTTAGGCTTGCGGGGGGGGGAGTTGTGGGTGCACTTAACCCCTTCACGACCGTAGCGGTTAATACCACTACGGTCATGAAGGGGTTAAGCCCTCCCGCTACCCACCCGCAAGCCCTAAACAACCACCGTTGGGGCCAAATACCCCCTTCACCCTCCCCCGCAACACACAATAAACCTAAAATAATAAAATAAAATAGCCGCCAAGGTAAGGAATGATTGTTTATTTATATGTGTGTTTTACTCATAGTGTAGATGTGCAGAGGGTCTCCGGAGCTGAACCGCTTTGGTTTTAGGTCCGGGGACCCCCTGCTTCCCGAGATACAGGCCACTTTATGGGGTGCCGGTATCCCTCTGCTTTGTTTACATTCTGCGGTCACGTGATCGGGACATTTAAATGCAGAGGGATACCGGCACCTCATAAAGGGGCCTGTATCTCGGGAAGCAGGGGGTCCCCGGACCTGAAACCAATGCGGTTCAGCTCTGGAGACCCCCTGCACATGTACATTATGAATAAAAGTTGTTTTTATATCTTTTTATTTTGCCGATGTTTGCACAGAGAGAGCGGCGGGTCTCTCTCTGCTGCAAACACATATTGGCAGAATCGGCCTATCGCCAGGTTATCGGGAGGCAGGCTTTTTTATCACCGGCTCATCTGCGTTTTGCTTTCGCAGTGATTCGGCAGGGATTCGGCATGGATTCGGCCCTTACTGAATACTGCGAGAGCAAATGGCCAAAATCATGCCGATAGGGAAAACTTGGTGATTGCACTTTTTCGGCGCTTAGTGCATGAGGCCCAATGTCCTTTAGACAGACGAGACCAAAGTGGAGATGTTTGGCCATAATGCACAGTCCCACGTTTGGCGAATTACAAACACAGCATATCAGCACAAACATCACATACCGACTGTCAAGCATGGTGGTGGAGGGTTGATGATTTGGCCTTGTTTTGCAGCCACAGGACCTGGGAACCTTGCAGTCATTGAGTCGACCATGAACTCCTCTGTATACCAAAGTATTCTAGAGACAAATGTGAGGCCATCTGTCCGACAGCTAAAGCTTGACCGAAATTTGGCCATGCAACAGGAAATGATCCCAAGCACACCAGCAAATCTACAACAGAATGGCTGAAAAAGAAAAGAATCAAGGTGTTGCAATGGCCCAGTCAAAGTCCAGACCTCAACCCGATTGAAATGCTGTGGTGGGACCTTAAGAGAGCTGTGCATAAACAAATACCCACAAACCTCAATGAAATGAAGCAACGTTGTAAAGAAGAGTGGGCTAAAATTCCTCCACAACGATGTGAGAGACTGATAAAGTCATTCATAAAACGATTACTTCAAATTATTGCTGCTACAGGTGGTTCTACAAGCTATTGAATCATAAGGTGTACTTAGTTTTTAACACATGGCTTCTCCATTTTGGCTTTATTTTTGTTAAATAAATCATGACACGGTGTAATATGTCATGTGTTTTTGTTCATCTGAGGTTGTATTTACCTAATTTTAAGACCTTCTAAGGACCAGATGATTGTTATTATGTCCTGATATGTAAAACCATATAATTCAACGAATTTCTTTTTCACACAACTGTTCACAGGGTAACACAGAAAAACAGTTTACTGATAGTAATGTATATTATGACTACTGGTTACAGCTACCCACTTGCCACGCATGGCTCTAACCCGCCCACCAATGTCCCCACAGTACCTGATGAGGCCCTCAGGCACTCTACCACTTAAGTGTCCCCAAGGTAATAACGCCCAACCGTTAGGCGTGATCAGCGCCGTCACTGTACAGACTATGTTGGTGCATGTGAGGAAGGTACCTGCCGGGTGTGTCCACACCCGGGCACGCTGCTTGGTCTTGAGAGGGATGGGGTCCACGGACCCAGAACTGCAACTTGCGACGCCTCCGCCTCTAGTTGGGTGGGTCCCACGTGGATATTACCACCTTAGAAATGTATTTGCATGGTGTCTGGTACCAGACACCATTGAGCAGGAGACCGCCGTGTCCTGTCTGTGTCCCTCACTCACTATTGTACTATAGAGGCCGTGTCCCTATACTATGGGCCGGTCCCTGCAACAACCAAAA
This sequence comes from Ascaphus truei, assembly GCF_040206685.1. Classification (NCBI taxonomy): domain Eukaryota; kingdom Metazoa; phylum Chordata; class Amphibia; order Anura; family Ascaphidae; genus Ascaphus; species Ascaphus truei. Next base: position 195,832,681 of record NC_134487.1, on the reverse strand, counting down.
GCTGAGGGGAGTAGGGGCCTAGCTGGGGCCTGGGGGAAATCTGGCCTAGTGCAGAGGGTCACTGACCCCTACACACATACCTCTTACCCCAATGCTGGCCTAGCACCGACTGACTAGCGTGGGCTGAGCACGCAAAATGTATCTAACTGTGTGCAGGGGAATCCGGCCGCCCGAACGGCTCCCTGGCATCATGTGGCTACATGCCCCTATGCCTTCTGGGGGCAGTAGTCCCTGCAGAGCCTTCCCTACCTGTCATCTCCTGCGCACATGCAACACTTCCCTTGCTGGCCACCGTTGTACCTAACGCCCTGCACATGCGAGAACTGGTGCTGTGCACGCTCCCGTCTTCCCCTGTCCCTGGAGCTCCGGCGATGCGCTCGCCATCCTAGAGAGCCCGCCCATCTCCCGCTCAACTCCCGGTATCTTTCCGCGACACCCGCCTTCGCCATGGAGGTAATGAGACCACTGGGAGCTCAAGGGGGACCGGGGCTACAATATGATATAATAATATCTGCAAAATCGTTTGTGTGTATCTAATCTCTTATGCTGGTTGACATACATTTTACTATTTTTCTCCCTGCGGCATACATTTCTTTGATTTTGCACTGATCCGATGTCGACACTATACATGTTTTTTTAATTGGTTTTATTTTTTTTCCACTTCTTAATCAATTTGACCTCACAATAGATATTTGTATCAGCCAAGTGCTAAACCTATTTTTCAGTGCCCCTATTTTGAGTTTCTACAGCATCTGTCTTTTGGGTGCTGTAATTTCTTTTGTTTTGGTACATATTCCCTTTTGCTCTTGGGTGCACCACCAATGATATTTATTCATATATTTTCAGGTTGGATAGGTTAGCTCATTTAATGTTTGACATGGTAGTAGAGCTCTTCTCAGCACTTTTCCTCTCTGAAATAGTGTCATGTGAGACACAGGAAGAGGATTTCCTGCGCTCACAATTGGGGCTGAACAGGAAGGACATACAAGAGATTCTCTAGTCCACAAATGGGCTGACCAGGGAAAAAACAGACTACTAAACCTGGATCCTTATATTGCTATAGCACACAAGGGTGTGGACACCGGAGAGCAGAGAGGCCTTCCCCTACACCTACAAGAAACAGATAAGACTTTCTTATGGGACTGTTGTACTATATATCAATCTATATATCTATCTATTTATCTATATACATCTCACCCCCATTATAACGCAATTCGTTACAACGCAAATCCGTTTATAACGCAATGCAAGCGTGGCTCCCAATTTTTGTATTTATGAATACTTTACAACACAATTATTGGTATCTTAAATACTTTATAATACAATGCATACAATTGCACATTATTTCTAAGGCGATCCACTTATAGCGCGATGCGATTCTTTGGACTCCAAGCACAGCGTTATAAGGAGAGAAAGAGAGAGAGAGAGAATTTTCGATATTTGATAGAAGACACAAAAACCGTAGTTATAAGGAGAGAGAGAGAGAGAGAGAATTTTCTATATTTGATAGAAGACACAAAAAACGATTTACTTACCTGCGTGCTGTCCCTTGATGTCGTGTTGCAACCGGTATCGTATGGTCTATATATATACTGTATATATATATATATATATATATATATATATATATATATATATATATATATATATATGTATATATATATGTGTGTGTGTGTGTGTGTGTGTATGTACCCAGGTGCTCTGGTTTCACCCTTCTTACCCCTGGTGCTAGTGGGAACTTTGGGGGACGGCCACGTCGCCGGGGGCTCCCGGAGATATTGCTGCAGGGCGCCGCCATGTTATCCATGGTTCGTGCATGCACAGTAGCGTGATAGTTTTGGCGGGTGATAGAGATGGTTTGCACAGGTGCAGGACAAAAGTGCACGGTAGAGGACAAATCCTGTGCAGGATCTGAGCTGGGACTACAATTCCTCAGCAGAGTCACAGGGTGCAAGGCCGCCAATAGGGCTTGAGAGTTGCTGGCTGACTGGAGAGAGAAGTGGCAGTTGGTGACAGCTGGTGCTGAGAGAGCAAGAGGAGAGGAGGTGCGTAGTGCAGGGGGTCAATGACCCACTGCATAGGCCAGGATATTCCCTTAAACCCAAGTGCAGGCCCTGAGTCTCCACAAGCTTGTGGTACTGCAGGGAACAGCCCTAGATAGGGACTTTACTCACTTATTGATAGTAGCAGTCAGGGACACAGCAGCTTCCTGAGCTACATGGTGATCTGTAGTTTGGGATCAGATTACATTGCGGAGCCAAAATTCGTGAGAGATCTCCCTGATAGTGAGGGACTACTCATGAGAGACGACGCTGGATCTGCGGATCCTTTTCGAAGTATCAGCGACCGGGTGCTGGAGCGCCCGGCACCGGAACCTGCAGGCGCTGATACCGCCTTGGGGGAGGGTTCTTTGGGGACACTAGCGGTTAAGTGACCAAGGAATTGGTTCTTTATACTGGACACGGTGTGGGGGTATACACGGTGGTGGGAGAGGGACACTTGCACCGTGCGTGTAGCCTGAACTGCTGGTATATGTGTATATGCTATTCATCATTATAGTTGCCATATATGTGTATATGCTATTCATCATTAAAATTGCCATGTATGTCTGTATGGTCTCTAATGTTATACCATTCTTATGCATTTCTATGCCAATATATATATATATATATATATAGTAAAAGGTTATATATATTTGTGGGTTGTCATTATTGTTCTTGTCCACGGGAATCTCACTTAGCAAGGATCACAGCAAGTGGAGGCTCTGCCAATTTACTTATTGTTGCCCCAGGCTCCCATTAGCGGAGACCCAGATCTCTGTGAGCCAGCAGGTAGATACAGCATCAGTAGCCCAGTCTAGTCAGAAGGAAGGAGGGTTATATATATATATATATATATATATATATATATATATATATATATATATATATATATATATATAAAACTGTATGCTCATCTGCATGTCTTAGGCAGGTCTGCAACCCCGCCTTTCCCCATTATCACCCAGCATACAGCACTTCCACTGCAGCAAGGGATTCTGGGAAATGACATGCAAATGAGCACACAGTGTCACTTTTTGCCTCAATAACCATTTTTAACATGGTTCCCTATAGGCTTAAGCTTGCTGCATGGTCACAGCTTTGAGCAAACAAACAAAAGAAGAAAGCAGCGCCTCTGAATCAAAATGATAAATCAATCTAAAAAATCTGTGCTAAAATTTAATCAATAATAATATATCTTATCAGTAATAAATAATAAATTTAATTGTGAATCCCATAAATAATGTAATATTCTAGTAGCACAAAATGATTATATACCTGTGCTCAATACTGAGGATAACTACACACTAACAAACAATATATGGAAAAATGCTTATAAATAACAACATAAAAAAGCAAAAGAAGAGGGTAAAAACCAGTCCTCAAATGATAGTCCAATTAGAAATGGGTGCTGGAGCAGGGAGTCTCCGGCTGCTCTCAAAATGGACAAACCACGTCCACAGGAAATCTAAAAGAAAAAAAGAGGAGAGAGCGCACGCCCCATAGCGTAAAATTGTATATTTAATGAGGGGAAGGGAGAGAGGGGGGGTAAAAATGCACTTACAAAAGTACAGTTAAAATAAGCATTGCGTGATAATAATCACCACCATCCGGTTGCTGCTGTCTATTCTTGGGGAAATCCCGATCTCAAAACAGGATGGGCCAATGTCCCAGCAGGTATCCAGGGCCAGTGGATGTGTGATGCTGTTCAAGAGTCCAAGAAAGTGGCTCCGTGTTATCAAGCCTCTGTAGCACCAGCGCGTGGATCGGTCCACTCCAGCGCTTTGTGATGACGTAATGTCAATGCGTCCAACGTGATGACGCTCCCTGACGTGTTTCGTCACTCACGGGTAACTTTCTCAAAGGGAAGTGTGGAGAAGGGGAACGTCCGGTATTTATATACACACTCTAATGCTGTTAATTCACTAGACGACCCTACTCAGCTGGAAAGTGCTTCGTGCTGAATACATATATAACAACCAATGAATACACATAAAATACGCCTAATTAAAATGATACCTAATCGAATTGGAGGAGATTGAGTATAAGTAATAAACCACAAGTATTAAAAATCCAATACCTAAGGGGAATATACACATCTATTGACATATGCTCTATATCATAAACATAAACATAAAAACTATACATATAAATAAACACATATAAAAACTGTAGGTCAATATATATTAATAACATATTACAAAATATATCAATATGGGTAAACTCATTAACCCCTAATACATCACATGTATAGCAATGTTAATCCCATAGAAGGCTTGCTAATAATAAACATAATGCATTACAGATAATTACAAACATATCAAAACTGGAAGAATATATAAATTGATAGTAAAAAATGAAAAAATTAAAAATAATATAAACAATAAAAACACGGAAATTTTCTAATACAGATATCAAAAAAGAATATGATGAGTATATAGACATATAGATATTCACACTAGTGTGAAAGTAGGGATCATTATGGTTTAGAAATGGGGATCATTATGCCACGAACAAAGCAAGGTGTCTGGAGGGGGATGTACAGATGATTGCTACATTAACTATAAAAGAAAGAAAATATTGATAAAATAATTATTAATGATGGTCATACCAACTGTGAATGGGATATATAAAGATCTTATCGATTAAAAATATATATAATTAATTGGTGTGGTGTATTCTGTGATAATTTATAATATCTACATAAATGAATAAATTTAAGAATATTGGGTGTACATAAGATTAGTGTAAAAATAACAATATCTCAACTTACAAATACTTTATTGCTAACTATAATATTATATAATAGTACATAAATATTATATGAATGTGCAAAACAATATAAATAAAAAAGTGATATATAAGTGAGTAATTGAATAGTGTAGTGAATAATGTATGAGATGCTATGACCAAAAAAACACATGTGAACTATTACTATAACTAAGGTTCCGGACATGAGGAGAGAAGACAGAGAGACCCAGACAATACATGACGGAGAACAGCAGAGGAAGTCTGACAGGAAGAGACGTCCAAGGACCAATTATACAAATGTACTGACATCTAGGCATTCATTAAGTCCACCCGGGCTTAAGGTACCCAACTGGTGGATCCAAAAAGTTTTCCGCCTGCAGCGAGTCTTGAACCGGTCGCCCCCTAGAGCACACGGAGAAATGGTCTCAATTCCCATTACTTTCATAGTCTTAGGATCCTGTTGATGAAATAATTTGAAGTGTCGGGAAACACTATGGGAGTTGAGACCTTTGATCACATTTCTCCTGTGCTCCAGGAAACGAGTGCTAAGAGTTCTGGTGGTGCGTCCAACATATTTTTGGCCGCATCCACACTGTATCAGGTACACAACATAGGTGCTGAGACAATTGATAAAACTAGTAATGGAATGTGTGGTACCTCTGCTCGGGGAACAAATTTGTGTCTGATTTAGGAGATGCCTGCAAGTGATGCATCGACTACGTCCACATGGGTGGTTACCCAATGGACCCTTATGAGTCGTAATGTTAGTTGAAGTCAAGGAGGACCTGAGTCTAGTGGGAGCTAGCATACGTTTAATGCTTCTTGCCTTCCTGTACACTACAGTTGCTCTTTCAGGCAGAACGGATCCTAAATGGGGGTCGCACTTGAGGATGGACCAGTGATCATTAAGAATTTTATTAATAGATCTATATGACTGGTTGTAAGTGGTTATAAACCTCACTGTGGACACCCCAGTATTCATAGGTTCCACTGGAGTATCATAACTCAAGCGTACCCCTTTATCTCCTTTCTTCTTAGACTTACTTAATAGAACCGATCTGTCAAAGGAGCTGACCCTGCTGAGAGTGTCGGAAATCAAATCAGGATCATAGCCTTTGGATATAAACTTATTTCCGAGTGTTTTAGATTGGCTTTTGAAATCTGTATCCCTTGTGCAGTTCCTGCGTAATCTGTGAAACTGGCCCAAAGGGATATTGTCGAGCCATTGCTTGTGGTGATTACTGGACGCATGAACATAGCTATTGACAGACACAGACTTGAAATGTGTGGTGGTAATGATATTGAAGTCTGTGTCTGTACTAAGGGCCAAATCTAGAAAAACAGTGGACACTGCATCGATTTCAAATGTAAATTTTAGTCCAAACAGATTATCGTTGAAGGAACTCAAGATACCGGATAGAACAGACTCTTCCCCATCCCAAATCATAATGATATCATCTATGAAGCGGCCATAGTACACGAGACCCGCCCCAAGCGTGGTGTTCAGCCACACAAAGGACTCCTCCCAGTGCCCCATAAAGAGGTTTGCGTAGCTGGGAGCGAATCTCGTGCCCATGGCCGTTCCACAGATTTGCAAGTGATAATTGTCTTCAAATAAAAAATAATTGTGCGTGAGGATAAAGTGAATGCTTTGTAAAATAAAGTGCTTGTGCTTCTCCGGGAACAGTAAATCCGTGTCCAGCCAATATTTGATGGCTTCTAACCCCCTGGCATGCTCTATACAGGTATAAAGTGATGTAACATCACATGTGGCCCATAGATAAGTGGATTTCCACTTGATGTCAGAGATAGAATCGATGACATGGAGCGCATCCCTAATATGGGACCTGAGCTTGGCTACATAGGGATGGAGAAAATAATACACATATTGGGATAGACCCGATGTCATCGACTCCACACCCGAAACTATGGGTCTACCAGGGGGGTTGGACAGGGATTTATGTACCTTGGGCAGGTGATAAAAGATGGGAGTGCGTGGATGTGAGGAAAACAAAAATTTAAACTCCGATTTAGAAATGATACCATCTCCCAGTGCGGTGGTGAGGAGTTCCTTCAACAATAACTGGTACGTGTCCACTGGATCAGACTCCAACAAGGTGTAGGAGGCCAAGTCACCCAGGAGTCTGCGTGCCTCCAAGAGATACGCAGATAAGTCCTGGATAATTATGCCTCCACCCTTGTCAGCCTGTCGAATTACAACATCATGATTCGCCTTTAGCTTGTTCAATGCGTCCAGCTCACCTCTAGATAAATTATGATTGAGTTTAGTTTGTTTGGCACACAATGACTCAAAGTCACGTAAAACCAAATTGTAGAACGTGTCCACAAATCCCCCCTTGGATTGGTAGGGGAAGAAGACTGACCAGGGTTGTAAATGTGAATGTTTAATATTACAATCTTCATCTAAGTCTACCTCCACAGACCTGGTTGGATAGATGGACAGTTCAAAGTTGTCAATTGAGGCTTGTGATCCTGATAATGGATCCGACTCTCTCAGCAGCGAAGTGAGTGCATCAATACAGACTGCTTCCTGTGTATTAAAGACAGTGACAGGGTTGATAGATTTAGTGTTAGTCTCCTGAATATTGAAATATCTATTCAAAGTCATTTTTCTAATAAAACTATTCAGATCAATGAACAGCTGGAACAAATTGGGGCCCGTATTGGGAGCAAAAGAAAGACCCCTCTCTAATAAAGACTTTTCACAATCTGTCAATACAATGGATGAGAGGTTAAATATACTACTACTCTCAGATGGTATAGCTAGTCTTCTTCTGTTTTCCTTCTTCCTCTGGATGACTCTGCCTGCCCTAACTCCTCTGCTCCTCTTTTGCCCTGACCCGAAGGTCTGTTTGGGGCCTCTCGGTCCCATAGAGGGTAGTGCTTGTCTGGATCTCTCCCCTTCACCCTCCCCTCCTGTCTCGAAGTTCTGTCTAAAAAATGAGCTGACCTATGTGTGGTGTTGGGTTCTTTGGACCTGGCCCCTCTACCAATATCAGCTGATGCCCCATCCGCATCCCGCACACCAGGGCCCCCAGATCCTCCCAATGGGTCCCCGGGAAGAGGCTCAACCTCGAGGACCGCGTAACCCCCACTAGTGTGGAAGTGTGGGGGGCCACTGGAGGAACCCTGGGCCCCCTGCTGCACCACATGACTGGAAGGGGCGTGACTAGATATATCCCTAGATTGGTAGGAACCACCTCCTCATGTACGAGAACCTGACCTGTACCTCCCTCCCCTCCTATGTTTATAATTCTGTGTCCATTTCCAGACCCTCACTTTATACGTGGCATAATCTTCCTTATCTCGATTGAGTTTAATATATTTTCTATCAATAACCTCCTTTTCAAAGGTGATGACTCTCCTACTTGTCTTGTTCTTGTCAATTAGAAATGGGTGCTGGTGCAGGGAGTCTCCGGCTGCTCTCAAAATGGACAAACCACGTCCACAGGAAATCTAAAAGAAAAAAAGAGGAGAGAGCGCACGCCCCATAGCGTAGAATTGTATATTTAATGAGGGGAAGGGAGAGAGGGGGGGTAAAAATGCACTTACAAAAGTACAGTTAAAATAAGCATTGCGTGATAATAATCACCACCATCCGGTTGCTGCTGTCTATTCTTGGGGAAATCCCGATCTCAAAACAGGATGGGCCAACGTCCCAGCAGGTATCCAGGGCCAGTGGATGTGTGATGCTGTTCAAGAGTCCAAGAAAGTGGCTCCGTGTTATCAAGCCTCTGTAGCACCAGCACATGGATCGGTCCACTCTAGCGCTTTGTGATGACGTAATGTCAATGCGTCCAACGTGATGACGCTCCCTGACGCGTTTCGTCACTCACGGGTAACTTTCTCAAAGGGAAGTGTGGAGAAGGGGAACGTCCGGTATTTATATACACACTCTATTGTCATCTATTGTCTGGGTCTCTCTGTCTTCTCTCCTCATGTCCGGAACCTTAGTTATAGTAATAGTTCACATGTGGTTTTTTGGTCATAGCATCTCATACGTTATTCACTACACTATTCAATTACTCACTTATAGTATATCACTTTTTTATTTATATTGTTTTGCACATTCATACAATATTTATGTACTATTATATAATATTATAGTTAGCAATAAAGTATTTGTAAGTTGAGATATTGTTATTTTTACACTAATCTTATGTAGTTAATGTAGCAATCATCTGTACATCCCCCTCCAGACACCTTGCTTTGTTTGTTGCATAATGATCCCCATTTCCACACCATAATGATCCCTACTTTCACACTAGTGTGAATATCTATATGTCTATATACTCATCATATTCTTTTTTGATATTTGTATTAGAAAATTTCCGTGTTTTTATTGTTTATATTATTTTTAATTTTTTAATTTTTTACTATCAATTTATATATTCTTCCAGTTTTTATATGTTTGTAATTATCTGTAATGCATTATGTTTATTATTAGCAAGCCTTCTATGGGATTAACATTGCTATACATGTGATGTATTAGGGGTTAATGAGTTTACCCATATTGATATATTTTGTAATATGTTATTAATATATATTGACCTACAGTTTTTATATGTGTTTATATGTATAGTTTTTATGTTTATGTTTATGATATAGAGCATATGTCAATAGATGTGTATATTCCCCTTAGGTATTGCATTTTTAATACTTGTGGTTTATTACTTATACTCAATCTCCTCCAATTCGATTAGGTATCATTTTAATTAGGCGTATTTTATGTGTATTCATTGGTTGTTATATATGTATTCAGCACGAAGCACTTTCCAGCTGAGTAGGGGCGTTCTAGTGAATTAACAGCATTAGAGTGTGTATATAAATACCGGACGTTCCCCTTCTCCACACTTCCCTTTGAGAAAATTACCCGTGAGTGACGAAACGCGTCAGGGAGCGTCATCACGTTGGACGCATTGACATTACGTCATCATAAAGCGCTGGAGTGGACCGATCCACGCGCTGGTGCTACAGAGGCTTGATAACACGGAGCCACTTTCTTGGACTCTTGAACAGCATCACACATCCACTGGCCCTGGATACCTGCTGGGACGTTGGCCCATCCTGTTTTGAGATCGGGATTTCCCCAAGAATAGACAGCAGCAACCGGATGGTGGTGATTATTATCACGCAATGCTTATTTTAACTGTACTTTTGTAAGTGCATTTTTACCCCCCCCTCTCTCCCTTCCCCTCATTAAATATACAATTTTACGCTATGGGGCGTGCGCTCTCTCTCCTCTTTTTTTCTTTTAGATTTCCTGTGGACGTGGTTTGTCCATTTTGAGAGCAGCCGGAAACTCCCTGCACCAGCACCCATTTCTAATTGGACTATCATTTGAGGACTGGTTTTTACCCTCTTCTTTCGCTTTTTTATGTTGTTATTTATAAGCATTTTTCCATATATTGTTTGTTAGTGTGTAGTTATCCTCAGTATTGAGCACAGGTATATAATCATTTTGTGCTACTAGAATATTACATTATTTATGGGATTCACAATTATATTTATTATTTACTACTGATAAGATATATTATTATTGATTAAATTTTAGCACAGATTTTTTAGATTGATTTATCATTTTGATTCAGAGGCGCTGCTTTCTTCTTTTGTTTGTCCTCATATTTAACCCCCAAGCAGCAGCCTTTTGTTTTAGAAGAGTTTTTTTTACTATCGCTTCAATATGATGCAATCAGCCAAAGAGAGGCACTCCAGAAGGAGTGGACTCATCCCTTCATCAATCGTTGAGAATAATATGGATATTGAAAATAAAATTGATATCAAGGGAAACTTTTTCACATTAGAAACACTAATGAAGGAGGAGATGAGACATTGGTGGGACGCATGTTCCTTACAAGATTATTTAGACCGTAAGATTATTCCCAGAGGTCTAAGGGTGACCAAATCCCCCACATTTGAAACAAATGTAGATTTTACCAGGGAATGGAATGAAACACTAGACAGGTGTTCATTCTCATTGATGAAACTTTTAATTGATTTTAGAGACATGAAAGTTAAAGAATTGGAGTTATAGATTGAGAAAATTCAGGTTACATTAAAACCATATTGTGATACTGAAGAATTTAAAGAATATGATGAGAAGACAAGTAGGAGAGTCATCACCTTTGAAAAGGAGGTTATTGATAGAAAAGATATTAAACTCAATCGCGATAAGGAGGATTATGCCACGAATAAAGTGAGGGTCTGGAAACGGACACAGAATTATAATCATAGGAGGGGAGGGAGGTACAGGTCAGGTTCTCGTACACGAGGAGGTGGTTCCTACCAATCTAGGGATACATCTAGTCACGCCCCTTCCAGTCATGTGGTGCAGCAGGGGGGACAGGGTTCCTCCAGTGGCCCCCCACACTTCCACACTAGTGGGGGTTACGCAGTCCTCGAGGTTGAGCCTCTTCCCGGGGACCCATTGGGAGGATCTGGGGGCCCTGGTGTGCGGGATGCGGATGGGGCATCAGCTGATATTGGTAGAGGGGCCAGGTCCAAAGAACCCAACACCACACATACACTACCGACACACTTTATTGAAGTGTGGTCGGTACCGCAAGCCGGGAAATCTCCCGGCTTGCTAGTGGCCGCCCCTCGGCGTGCCGCGCGTCATAGACGCGCGGTCACGCGTCATCGGGAGCGTGCGCCCCCTGAACGCGTGTCCAGGGGCTCCCCGAGGGAGCCCTGGTGTCCCGCGATCGCGGGACAGCGGCAGGGGGTTCCGGGGGACCTGGCGGACCCGGCAGCGGTAGGGAGAGCGCCCCGATCGGAGGGCACTCTTCCGCTGCTTCGGCGCGCGCCCGTCACACTCGGGCGCGCGCCAGGCTACTGCTGCGGCACAGAACGGGCAAATGCTCGAATAAACTGTGCCGCAGCAGTAGGTCAGCTCATTTTTTAGACAGAACTTCGAGACAGGAGGGGAGGGTGAAGGGGAGAGATCCAGACAAGCACTACCCTCTATGGGACCGAGAGGCCCCAAACAGACCTTCGGGTCAGGGCAAAAGAGGAGCAGAGGAGTTAGGGCAGGCAGAGTCATCCAGAGGAAGAAGGAAAACAGAAGAAGACAAGCTATACCATCTGAGAGTAGTAGTAGACCCAAGAAAGGTACAGAAGTTTTACTTAGCAAGTGTACATCCAGTATCATTGATGAGAAAGAATGCGTGCACAGCACTGCTGATATTGTAAAACATACCAAAGTAAAAAAGAAGAAAAAGTATACAGAGACACCTGTGAGAGCTACGAACTCTACAAACAAAGTTTGCTCACCTGTAGAACTACCACAATTTGGGGTTTTAGCTAATACAGAGAAAACAGCTGCAATAGCACCTCCCGATGTCAGGAAGGAAAATACACCTGATACCGTCAAAATGGAGCACAAGATGTGGTATTCCTGTAATGAACCCTACCCCACAGAAGAGTTGCCCTTACCATCATATGACGATATGGATAAGGATAAAGACATCTCTTATGGGGAACATGAACTGAGTCACACCCACAAAACACCCCAAGAATGGTAGAGGTGCCTAAACTCGGTACGCATCAAAAAAACAGGTCTCTATGACCCCAAATATTTCTGCCAGCTAACGCAACTGCAAGAAAAGCCTGAAGATACAGTGAAGCTGCTGAAGTTTCAAATCAAGATGGAAACTCCATTATCCCTGATGGGATGGAGGTGCCCAAACAAAATGGCGAAAAAGAAAAGAGGTTCTTCACTTACCGTAGAAGGAACAGACACATCCGCAGATCCCACGGAGAAAAAGGGGGTCCGAGATGCCCTGCAACCTAGACAAAATGGAGAATTTGTCCCGCGGAATACAGAATATCCACAGAGCCCAAGGCAGAAGTCGTGTACCCCAAAGAAATTTCTACGGGTTCTAATAGTGAGAAACCCTCAACCAACCATGCCAGGGAAGCGGAGCAGGAACCAGTGAGTGACAATCCCTTGACCAGCCCTGAAGATGCACTGCAAGATGCCAGGCATAACTGTGATCTACTCCGTTAAGAATTCGAAAGGGAGAGAGAAAATAATGCTGAACTTCAGAAGACTGTGCTCACAATTTACTCATCGGCCAAGACTGAATTGGAGGATCTAAGGACGCATCAAGATACTGCGAACACTACTAATGGAAAATCGCCTGAAGAAGTTTACTTTGTTAAACGAAACGCGTCGCGACTGTTGTGGCTGGCGGTTTTACTACCCACCACCAGTACACACTCAAGTGTACCGTTCCTGCTTATTTCCGATCGTTTCTATGCTATCAAAAACGGACAGGCATCCTAAGGACACCTATTGAAGGCCCCGGTTCCTGCACATGTGTGCTACACTCTGCACCACGCTACCACACGTGGAGGACAGGAGAGTGAACAGAGACAGCCCCAGCGCGCGGGTCTGATCTCTCAGAACTGAGATTACCCTTCATACTTCCTATGTGATGCCCTACTCCTGTGATAGACACCAGATCGGGGATTATTAAAGAAATTTTATATGTAAGTTACTAATTTTATTATTTGTTGCTAATACAATATCTATCTCTCATCTTGGTGCGCTTTTGTGTTTTTTCTTGTTCTACTAATGGAAAAGCAGAGCAAATCTGATAGAATGATTGCTAATCTGAAGCAGAAGTATGAGGAGGCACTGAAAGAGACTACAGTCCTTCAGCCAGGAGCCTCAAGGCAGAAGGGCATAAATGGAAACAGGACTACAAGGAGGCCCTTAATATTACAGAGACTGCAAAAAGAGAAAATACAAGACTGAAGGAAGAAAATTCTGATTTGACAGACCACGTCAAGAAAAAGAAGGAAAGCTGCACGAGCTACAAAAATTAAAGTCAATTTTGGAAGATAAAAAGTTTGAAGCATTGGAGACATATACACAAGCAAAGCACATTTTACAGAACCAACTGAAAGGTCTGCGTGCGCACCTTCAGAATGCCGAGGAGAAGCAGCAATCTCTGCAGGAAGAAAATCTACAGGATGCTAAAGAAGTAAAAGTGCTCCAGGAACGTCTGATTACCCAGTGGTTCCCCAGGGAGCAGCATAAAAAACTGAAGGCTACCCTGAACAACACCAGAGCTTCACTGAAGGCCAAGCTTAGAGGCCAGGTGACTCTGTACAAGAGGGAACACAAGAAGGTCCAGAAACTGAGGCAAGCAGCTGCGACCCGAGCGAAGAAATTCACAGTGCTCCACAATATAATGAAGGATACATGGAAGCAAGCTCAGAGATAGCACAGTTAGGAGATGAAAACCCTGAGAGGAGAATTGTAGGATGCACTCAAGAAACAGGGGTCTCTCATGTATGTATTAAACTTGCAGAAAATCCTAGAAGTGGAAGAGCTTGAAGACTGAGAAATGAGATTACAGTCCTGCAGGGAGAGAGAAAGTATGCAAATACTTTATGGTCAATGGTTAAACCCTTGGAGTCTGAAAAGATGAAGTTGGAGAAAAAGTTTACAGAATTAAAACCGAGTGAGACTCTGCGGACCAGTAAAGTACAGGTATCTCCACTACAGGAAAAGGTATTGGCCCTGCCTAAGCATCGACATCCCACAGCAACTGATGCCCATGAAGACAAGGGTACAGAGAGAGCTGGGGACAACGCTCAACTGCAAAACAAGATTGCAAAGCTTGCACCTCCTAAACAAGCACAAGCTAAACCTTCAGCAGCTCAACAGGCAACAAACAAAGGTATAAGTGCTGAATCAAAACCAGAAGAATCCTTAGCTGATGAAGCTGAAAATGTAGGACGTTCTCTGGAAGTGGATGTGAAATCGCAAATCAATCCCAAAGAAGCTGAACTGGCAACTGCATTGTGTAGAAAAAGTGCAGAAAGACAGCTTCAAGAACTAAAAACTCAAAGGGCTATTCTTGAACACTCTTGTGATACCATGAGATGGACATTTAGTGCTGAAATTGAGTACATGGAAAAGATGGCGAGAAAAAGCTATTTGCGTAAACACTCTGCGACTGTTTCCATACAGTCTGCCTACAAAGAGAGGATCACCTGATGCAAGGGAAATGTCATGACCACACGGTCAGTAGAAAGACTGTTCTTGGAAAAAGTCCTCCTCGAACGACTGAGGAGTGCTGATTTCAAGCATCTTCTGGATGAGACACTAAAAAACTGGAGAAAGGGCTCCAATTCCAGCGGGACTGAGGGTTCTCTTCCTCCATCCACTCTCATACAAGCCACAGAGATATCTCGAATGAGAGTGGAAGGATGGTCTTTGGCCGTGGTAAGCCCAAGCTTCCCACAAACAGGGGAGGTATGTAACAGGGACTTATCACTGTTAATGAAAATGCCTCTAAATCCTGCAGGGAGCTTGTTAAGTGCAGCAGGCAATCAACCAGACTCCACCTGCCTAATAAGAGCTCTCTGAAATAGTGTCATGTGAGACAGAGGGAGAGGATTTCCTGAGCTCACAATTGGGGCTGACCCAGGAAGGACAGACTAGAGATTCCCTAGTCCACAACTGGGCTGACCTGGGGAAAAACAGATGCATTGAGCTGCATAAGGACTGCAGGCTGACAGCAAGACAAAGGGGACAAGAGTTCTAAACCTGGATCCTTATATTGCAATAGCACACAAGGGTGCAGACGAGGAGAGCAGAGAGGCCTTCACCTACACCTACAAGAAACAGATAAGACTTTCTTATGGGACTGTTGTGTATATATGTGTATATATATATAACATATTACCATCCTTGCGTCAGGCAAAAAGAGGCAGCACTCACATCCAGAAGATAAAAAAAGTATAATCAGGCATAAGTAGACAGACAGCAGATCGGCTGTCTGTCTACTTATGCCGGATTATATATTTTTTATCTTCTGGATGTGAGTGCTGCCTCTTTTTGCCTGACGCAAGGATGGTAATATGTTTTATTTATTTTTTATGGGACTAGCACCACCATTATACTTTATTATATAGAGTGCCAGCTGCTTGTTTTTGTTGTGTGTATATATATATATATATATATATATATATATATACGAAAAGAGAACAGAGAGCGCACGCCCAATAGCGTAAAATTGTACATTTAATAAAAAATAGGGATTGGGGGAGGGAATAAAAACACTCACAAAGGTAGTATATAACAAGCGATTTGTGATAATACAGAGGCGACCAACTTTATTCTAACTCGGCTAGCTCCGCGAATTTCAGATTATCCCAGTTATGTGCGGTTTTGTGTCGTTTTCGCCCGGAGTGTATTGCGTTATTTTCGCGCCCGTGATTTAAGCATTTTATTCCCGCTGTCTGCAATTCTGCAATGCCATGTAAAAACTCATGGGGGCGTTTGCGAGCTGTTGTCTTTGAAGTCTAATACCTTCGCGGTTCAACCTACAGTACGTCAGTACACAGTCTGTGCGTGCGCGCGTAGTAATAGTAAAATTGCATATTTAATTTATTTTAAAGTACAGTACTGTACATGCTCGGACCCTGTTGGGGTCAAGTAAGAGGGTTCCTAACATCTGGGGGCAAAATGAATTTTATTTCTAGGTGCCCTAGAACAGAAGTTCCCACGCGAACTTGACCGAGGCCCTAAGTAGTTCCCACGCCAATTGCGCGAATATAATTTAAAATAATCCGTTCTGTGGGTCTGAGCGGGTTGAAATTCGTCTGGTCCTCATGCGGAAGGACCCTTGCCATAGTGGCAAAATATCAGCCTTCCACGACCCCCGGAACAGGAGATTCCAAAAGACAGTTTAAAAGCACATTACCAAAGTGGCTTTTTTTTCTGCCATGCAAGTCAATGGCAGAAACCTAAACTTTAACATTACCCTGACTCCGTTCTGTTGCCACGAGAGGGTCGCAATTTGCCATGCAACCCTGCCGCAACTAGGAATACATGGTGACCGAATCTGAGCCCTCTAGGTTGAACAGAACCGGAGTTGTGGGTTCCAGGTTTCTGCTCATTCTGACTTAGCCGTTTCAAAGCTTTCTCCGCCATTACACTCAATGGTAGGACCCTCCTCGCCGGCGTGACCCTTTCTCGCCGCCATTACTGGTCGGACCCTGTTGGGGTGAAGTGAGAGGGTTCCTAACATCTAGGGGCAAAATTAATTTTATCTCTAGGTGCCTTAGAACAGAAGTTCCCACGCCAATTGCCCTAGTTCCCACGCCAATTGCGCGCTCATTGCTCTTTTTTGACAATGTTGCCGATCTTGCGGCTTTGCGGTCAGGCAGTAAAAAAACAGTGCAGCAACCCTCGACATTTGTTACACTGTCAAAGGAGCAAATGGAAACAATGTGAGACAAATCAACATGTCCTTTTATTGGTGGAGTCAGTACAAAAACATTTATGTACAAATACTGTACAATGTTGAAACAGGTGTATGGTTTACTGCTACAGTACAGTACATATGTGAAAACATTTGTCAGTCAGTATGGTTTACAGTCACATGTTTTAAATACAATACAGTACATTCTTTAATATCTTTAAAATATAAATATATAAATATATACATATAATTTAAAATAATCCATTCTGTGGATCTGAGCGGGTTGAGATTGCACCAGTACAGTCCTAGAGGGCAGCAAACAGGGCAGGTTTTCAGGGCAACCTTGAAAACCGTGCCTGTTTGCGGCCCTCAGGGATTGGTGTCGTGCATGTCCTGTGTAAAAAAACACACAACAACGCGTTGCTCATTTTCTGCAGTTTCTGTTGTCATTGTGTTTTTAATCCCTCCCTAGCCAAGCGTCAATCGGCTGAGTAACCCTATCCTACCAACCCCCTCTCTCCACTGGGTCGTTAATCTTCTGCATATTGCCAGTGTGTTCTTAATCCGCCCATAGCCGAACTACAAAGACTCAGTACGCCTGCATCTAATCACACCATCCACATCCCCCAACCCTTAGAGGCCTGTTTTGTTAATGGTAACGCTTTGGAAAATCCCCTCTCGAATTTTAAATGTAAATCTGATGTGCACAGCACTGTGAGAATTGAAAGTAAACTGATATTTCATCAGGGTGTGAAAACATTTGTCAGTCAGTATGGTTTACAGTCACATGTTTTAAATACAATACAGTACATTCTTTAATAACTTTAAAATAAAAATATATAAATATAGTTACATAGTTACATAGTTACATAGTAGATGAGGTTGAAAAAAGACGTATGTCCATCAAGTTCAACCTATGCTAAATTCAGACAACAGATACTTTATTCTATATCTATACTTACTTATTGATTCAGAGGAAGGCAAACAAAAAACCCCATTAAGGGGAAAAATTAATTCCTTCCTGACTCCAAGAATTGGCAATCGGATTAATCCCTGGATCAACATCCTTCCCATGTATACTTATTTGGTATATCCCTGTATACCTTTCCCATCTAAAAAGATGTCCAATCTTTTTTTGAACAAATCTATTGTATCTGCTATCACAGTCTCCATGGGTAATGAATTCCACATTTTAACTGCCCTTACTGTAAAGAACCCTTTCCTTTGTTGCTGGTGAAATTTGCTTTCCTCCAACCTTAAGGGATGGCCCCGAGGCCTTTGTACTGCCCGTGGGATGAATAGTTCTTTTGAAAGCTCCTTATATTGTCCCTGAATATATTTGTATACAGTTATCATATCCCCTCTTAGATGTCTCTTTTCTAATGTAAATAAATCCAATATAGCTAGCCTCTCCTCATAAGTTAGAATGTCCATCCCCTTTATTAATTTGGTGGCTCTTCTCTGCACTCTCTCTAGTTCCATAATGTCTTTTCTTAGGATTGGTGCCCAAAATTGTACTCCATATTCAAGGTGTGGTCTTACTAATGCTTTGTAAAGGGGCATAATTATGTCTACTTCCCTTCCATCCATTGCCCGTTTGATGCAAGATAAGATCTTGTTTGCCTTTGCAGCTACTGCATGACATTGGGCACTATTGCTAAGCCTGCTGTCTACAAGCACTCCTAAATCCTTCTCCATCAAGGATTCCCCCAATATATCTCCATTTAATTTGTAAGTCGCCTTTTTATTCTTGCATCCCAAATGCATAACCTTACATTTA
Organism: Ascaphus truei; assembly: GCF_040206685.1. Taxonomy (NCBI): domain Eukaryota; kingdom Metazoa; phylum Chordata; class Amphibia; order Anura; family Ascaphidae; genus Ascaphus; species Ascaphus truei. The sequence continues at coordinate 195,813,866 of NC_134487.1, read as the reverse complement.
TCTGTATTAAACCTCATTTGCCATTTACCTGCCCATGTTTCCAGTCTCTCCAAGTCCTTCTGAAGAGAAATTTCATCCTGCTCTGATTCTATTACCTTACACAATTTAGTATCATCAGCAAAGATGGAGACTTTGCTCTCGATCCCAACCTCAAGGTCATTAATAAACAAGTTAAAAAGCAGGGGTCCCAGTACCGATCCTTGAGGTACTCCACTCACGACTTTAGCCCAACCTGAAAAAGTTCAATTTATGACAACCCTCTGTTGTCTGTCCTTTAACCAGTTTTCAATCCAGGTGCATATATTATTACTGAGTCCAATTTTCTTTATTTTGTACACCAACCTCTTGTGTGAAACCATATCAAAAGCCTTTGCAAAATCTAAGTAGACCACATCAACTGCATTACCCTGGTCTAAATTCCTACTTACCTCCTCAAAGAAACAAATAAGGTTAGTTTGGCAAGATCTATCCTTCATAAATCCATGCTGACTATTACTAATAATTTTGTTTTCCATTAGGTATTCCTGAATATTATCCCATTTTAAACCTTCAAGTAGTTTCCCTACTATTGAAGTCATGCTTACAGGTCTGTAATTCCCTGGGTGTGATCTAGCTCCCTTTTTATTAAATATAGGCACCACATCTGCTTTACGCCAATCTTGTGGTACTGAGCCTGTGGAAATGGAGTCCTTGAATATTAAATATAATGTTTTTGCTATTACTGAGCTTAACTCCTTGAGAACTCTTGGATGTATGCCATCGGGGCCAGGTGCCTTATTTACTTTAATTTTTTCAAGTCGCTTATGAACTTCTTCCTCAGTTAACCAATTGGTCATTAATATTGAGGTTGTGGCTTCCTCCTGTGGCACTACTATTGAACCTGATTCTTCCCTGGTAAACACAGAGGCAAAGAATTTGTTTAGTACCTCTGCTTTTTCCTTATCTCCAATAATCTGCCTACCCATCTCACACTGATCCTATATTTTCTTTTCTCATTTTTTTGTTATTAAGGTACTTAAAGAACTTTTTAGGGTTGACCTTACTTTCTATTGTAATCCTTTTTTCATTATCCATTTTTGCTAATTTGATTGCCCTTTTTCAATTTTTGTTACATTCCTTATAATTCTGATACGATGTCTCTGTCCCTTCTGACTTAAAGAATCTAAACGCCTTCCTCTTCTTGTCCATTTCCTCCCCTACCTGTTTATTTAGCCACATTGGTTTTGACTTAATTATTTTATACTTATTACCCAAGGGTATACACTGATAAGTGTGTTTTTCTAACAATGTTTTAAAGACTGCCAATTTATCTTCTACATTTTTCCCTGCAAAAACATCGTCCCATTGTATTACTACTAGATTAGACCTCAGTTTATTCAAATCTGCCTTTCTAAAATTTAAAGTCTTTGTTGAACCCAAGTAATCTGTTTTTTGATAATTTATTTCAAATGAGACCATGTTATGATCACTGTTACCCAAATGTTCCAGGACTTGAATATTTGTTATTACTTCTACATTGTTTGATATGACCAAATCCAGAACTGCCCCTCTCCTGGTTGGTTCCTCAATAATTTGGGTCATATAATTATCTTTAAGCACCCCCAAAAACCTGTTTCCTTTTGTTGTAACGCTAATCTCATTGCCCCAGTCTATGTCTGGATAATTAAAATCCCCCATTATGCAAACATGACCCAGTTTTGATGCCTTCTCCATTTGCAAATGTATTTTAGCTTCCTCAATCTCACAGATATTTGGTGGTTTATAGCATATTCCCACAAACATTTTCTTTATACTTTTACCTCCACTGCTAATTTCTATCCACAAGGTCTCTACATTTTCATCATTCCCTTCATAGACATCATCCCTTATAATAGGTTTTAGATCTGGTTTAACATATAGACATACTCCACCTCCCCTTCTATTTGTTCAATCCTTCCGAAAAAGAGAATACCCCTCTAAATTAACTGTCCAGTCATGAGTTTCATCCCACCATGTTTCAGTAATGCCTATGATATCATACTGCTCCCTTGTAACTATTAATTCAAGCTCCCCCATTTTATCTGTCAGGCTTCTTGCATTAGCAAGCATGCATTTCAGGTTTTTTTCAGCCTGTACTATTATCTTATCTGCTCCTTCCTTTCTGCTCCCACTTGGTTTAGTCTTTAGAAGTTTTCTAGTATTATCTTTATTTATTATGGGTATCTCACTGCTTGTCAAACTTGCACTTGCCCCCATTCTACCTCCATACCACCTTGTATCCTCATCTATTCCATTTAGTTCATTATCTGTTTCATTCCCCTCCCCCCTCCATCCTAGTTTCAAATCTCCTCCAACCTTTTTAGCATTCTCCCCCCTAGCACAGAAGATCCCTCTTCATTGAGGTGCAATCCGTCCCTAGAATATAGATGGCACCTCTCAGAAAAGGAGTCCCAGTGCTCTAAAATCCAAAACCCCTCCTTCCTACACCACTTTCTTAGCCATGCATTAACCTCCCTGATCTCTGACTGTCTCCCTGTGGTAGCGCATGGCACTGGTAGTATTTCAGAAATATAATTTAAAATAATCCGTTCTGTGGGTCTGAGCGGGTTGTAATTCGCCTGGTCCTCATGCGGAAGGACCCTTGACATAGTGGCAAAATATCAGCCTTCCACGACCCCCGGAACCGGAGATACCAAAAGACAGTTTAAAGCACATTACCAAAGTGGCTTTTTTTTCTGCCATGCAAGTCAATGGCAGAAACCTAAACTTTAACATTACCCTGACTCCGTTCTGTTGCTACGAGAGGGTCGCAATTTGCCATGCAATCCTGCCGCAACATGGTGACCGAATCTGAGCCCTCTAGGTTGAACAGAACCGGAGTTGTGGGGTCCAGGTTCCTGCTAATTCTGACTTAGCCGGTTCAAAGCTTTCTCCGCCATTACGCTCAATGGTAGGACCCTCCTCGCCTGTGTGACACTTTCTCGCCGCCATTACTGGTCGGACCCTGTTGGGGTGAAGTGAGAGGGTTCCTAACATCTAGGGGCAAAATGAATTTTATCTCTAGGTGCCCTAGAACAGAAGTTCCCACGCATATTGCCCTAGTTCCCACGCCAATTGCCCTATTCCCACGCCAATTGCGCGATCAGGCAGTAAAAAAAATAGTGCAGCAAGCCTCGACATTTGTTACTCTGTCAAAGGAGCAAATGGAAACAATGTGAGACAAATCAACATGTCCTTTTATTGGTGGAGTCAGTACAAAAACATTTATTTACAAATACTGTACAATTTTGAAACATTTAAAGTGCACAGCAATTCAAACCATCAACAGGTGTATGGTTTACTGCTACAGTACAGGGCAACCTTGAAAACCGTGCCTGTTTGCGGCCCTCAGGGATTGGAGACGTGCATGTCCTCTGTAAAAAAATACACAATAATAAATACTGCAGTCTTTATTAAATTCTTCTGGCAGATTGAAATCGGAGAAACATTTACAAAACATTTGTAAAACATGGAGATACATGAAAAATGGACGTTTATTTTGTATGAATATTAATTTATAATATATATACAGTATATACAGTATATATATAGAAAATCTACTGTTTGTTTTTGGTGCATGGGGCACAGGGAGTTAAAGTGACTTGCTTTTTATGTACTTTATTTGGGGGTTGTATTTGGGGGTTTATTCATCAAATTATTATGATGAACTGCCTTTTGAAATTACAGTGCTGTTAACTATTTCAGCCACACACCTCCAGAGTCATTCATTTTCTGCAGTTGCAGTACTTTTGTCATTGTGTTTTTAATCCCTCCCTAGCCAAGCGTCAATCGGCTGAGTCACCCTATCCTACCAAACCCCTCTCTCCACTGGGTCGTTAATCTTCTGCATATTGCCATTGTGTTCTTAATCCGCCCATAACCGAGCTACAAAGACTCAGTACGCCTGCGTCTAATCACACCATCCCCCTCCCCCAACCCTTAGAGGCCTGTTTTGTTAATGGTAACGCTTTGTAAAATCCCCTCTCGAATTTGAAATGTAAATCTGATGTGCACAGCACTGTGAGAATTGAGAATAAACTGATATTTCATCACGGAAAAAAAAATACAAAGATAAAAATAATCATGAATAATACATACAGTACTGCAGCCTTTATAAAATTCTTCTGGCAGATTGAAATCGGAGAAACATTTACAAAACATTCTTATTCATTGGTGCACTGCAGGGGTGGTTGTCAATGATTATGATTAGCAGGAAAGTGAATAAATATTTATTTTATTTTATCAGGAACCAAAAAATACAAATATAAAAATAATCAGGAATAATACATAATGCAGTCTTTATTAAGTTCTTTTGGCAGCTTGAAATTGGATAACCATTTGTAAAACATTTGTAAAACATGGGGAAACATGAGTAATGCACATTTATAATAATATTATTTAATACTATATACACAGTACTGTAATGTACTGTATAATATATATACTATATACTGTATAGCAATATTATTTTTTCCGTCTTTATCTTTTCCTCATTCTGTCTGCAGTACAGTAGTTCATTGAGAGAGGAGAGGTTTTGTGTACATCATTACTGCTGTTTATATACTGTACATTTGACTGTACAAGCAGATTTGACTGGACACAACAACCCCACCTCCCCCTAGGCCATCCTTTTTCCTGAAACGAAAAGAAAACAAAAAATTAGTGCAGTTACTGTACTGTACTGTATGTGTGTACTGTACTGTATTATGGCATTGTGTGATGTGTAGAACTACTGTTGGTGGCTGGTGCAGCTTTCTCTGGAAAGAAAAAAATGGAGCAGTTAGTAGGCAGTTACTGTAGTACTGTCAAACTAGTCTACTGTATACTGTAACTACTGTATACTCTGACTACTGTTAAATTCTATGTACTGTACTGTAACCTGATGGCTGATGCTGCTCTCTCTGTAAAGAAAAAACTAACTACTGTATACTCCTACTATCTGGAAAGAAAATATCTGTGCCATACTTACCTGTATCATACTGTACTTACAATACTACAGCACAGTACTACTTTCCTGATGCTTGCCCATTACGCACGATGACAATGGGCAACACAGTGGCAATATGGTCTATATATTTATTGCAGCGTTCCACGGTGAGTACATCGTTCCAAAAACTCATTATGCCTTTCAACAACTCGTCCTTTTTGGAGGGTTTCACCACTTTCCGGATATGGTCCTTCAGCTTATGCCAGACCATTTCGATCGGATTGAAGTCTGGCGATCTGTCATTGGAAAGAAAGGACAATTGGTTTAAGAGCTAAAAACAGTGGGGAACAAAAATGGGACACGGTCTACTGCACTTACTCCGCTGGCGTCTTCACCCAGTTGATGCCACGCTCAAGGATATGCGCCGTTGACACGGTGTGCTTGGGATCGTTGTCCTGGTAGAAGCGATGACCATTGGGGAACTCGCGTGTGATGTATTGCACTATCTCGGGCACAATGTTGTCTTGGAAGAAAGCTTTATTCATGATTCCTATAGCAAGAAAAGAAAAGTGCTCAAAAAACTGCACAATAGTACAGTACAGTGCATACAGTAAGGCAACAATAGTGAAGTACAGTGCATTAGGCGACATTATATTTGATAAATTTTACCTTCAAAGATGACAATGCAACCCGGTCCACGCCTAGAGATGGCACCCCACACATGCAGCTTCACAGGGTGTTTTGGCCGCGGCTTCAAAGATATGCGGCCTTTTTTGTGGAATGCAAAGCTTGCAAATCCCTCCAGTGACACAGTAGACTCATCAGTGAAGATGCAATCCTGGAAAGCCTCCCCACTGTCGATCCATGCCTGGGCCTGGACCACTCTTTTGATTTTGTTTGCGTCCCGTATCATGGGGTACGCTCTGTAATGACAAGGAATAAAAAAAATTAGCGGCACAGTGCAGTACAGTTTGCTAAACAACACTTTTACCTCCTGTACTGTCCAGTACTAACCTCACACGTCCATATTTCCATCCAATGCTGCGTCTCATCTTCTTTATGCTGGTCTCGGATACAGTCAGATTGTGCTTTTCCTGCAGAGTGTTTTTAACCCTTATTGCACTCCTCTCATCATTCTCCTCACTTATTTTGTCCACCAGAAGAGTTGTAAAGAAAATATATTATTTTATTAATATGCAGCAATATAAAATGTAGATAAATATAATGTTGTAATATACAGTAAATATAAATAGACAACATATATATACTGTTGTACTATAAATATAAATATACAAAATAAATATACTGTTGTAATATAAATATTAATATACATCCTATATATACCGTTGTAAGATAAATAGAAATAAAAAAAAATGTATACTGCTGTACTATAAATATAAATAGACAAAATATATATACTGTTGTACTATAAATATAAATATACAAAATAAATATACTGTTGTAATATAAATATAAATATACTGCTGCGGCACAGTTTATTCGAGCATTTGCCCGTTCTGTGCCGCAGCAGTAGCCTGGCGCGCGCCCGAGTGTGACGGGCGCGCGCCGAAGCAGCGGAAGAGCGCCCTCCGATCGGGGCGCTCTCCCTACCGCTGCCGGGTCCGCCGGGTCCCCCGGAACCCCCTGCCGCTGTCCCGCGATCGCGGGACACCAGGACTCCCTCGGGGAGCCCCTGGACACGCGTGCAGGGGGCGCACGCTCCCGAAGACGCGTTACCGCGCGTCTATGACGCGCGGCACGCCGAGGGGCGGCCACTAGCAAGCCGGGAAATCTCCCGGCTTGCGGATCTGGCCGCAGTGCAATTAAATGTGTCGCCAGTGTACATCCTATATATACCGTTGTAAGATAAATAGAAATATACAAAAAATGTATACTGCTGTACTATAAATATAAATAGACAAACTATGTTGTAATATAAATCAACAGAAATAACAACAATATTACAGTAGATACAGAACTGTACTGTTGATGTACTGTACTGTATGAACTGTATGAACAGTTTTATAAGTTTTATAAATATACTTACGCGTTAGTTACCCTTGGTGCCCTTTTGCGGTCTCTGTTTTTTCCGTATGCATGAAAGCACACGGTGGTTGTTGGCACAACGAGGTCAGAAGCAGCTAACCAGCGCTGGATATCTGCAATTTGGTGTCCGCTCGTGTACATCTCCTTAATTCGCATGCTGAGATCCTTTGAAATCTTTTTAACAGGCATTGCTGCGAGTAGAAAGAAATACAAACACAAGAATGTATATTCCATGTTTAGTCGATGTGTATTCTATGTGCAGTCAATACACAAAATGGTTGGTGTATTTATATGGTAATGACTCACATTAGAGTACGCCCACTTTCAACACCTGTACCTGGTCGCCATGCATAAAAGGTTACACACTGCATTGCCAACCACTCCATGATCTTTATCTGAACTTGCCCTTGTCCAGATACTGCATTGTGCCACCTGCTTCCATGGAGCAACCCCGTTTCTATGGATGCAAGAACCCACTCACCTCTGCCGTTCCTGTCAAGCTGAAAAAGCGAAAGGCGGTTGCCGATTCCACGCCAAGGGCAAAGCGACAGGCTAAGGCAAATAAAGAAAACCTTCTGCTGACCCCAAAGGTTAAGAGTTTTCTTAGACGTCAGCCTTATTATGTGAAGAAGATATACGGTGATGTACTCTCGACATAAAACGATTGGCAGCCAACCCATCGAACCGCAGACCACTTCCTCCCATACGCTTCGACGACTCTGCTGTAGCTGTCCCGGAAATCTCCAGCTCGTCTTCTCCACCCCCATCTTCTCCGGTTCCATCTGACGACGCTGCCGCCTCTGAAATCCACGGGTCACTGTCTCCTTTGCTCTTGGACGACTCTGCTTCTCGCCCGGAAATCCAAAAGTCACTTTCTCCATCCCTCTTCGACGACGCTGCCGCTTCTCCTCTACCGGGTATCCACAGGTCACCTCCTCCACTCTCCATCGATGCCGCTTCTGTCCATGGAACCCCCGTCTCATCCCTTGTTGCACCCATCCCCCCAGATGTCCAGACGCCATGCACAAGAAGCAGCTCGTTAGAGCGGATGCTGAATGGGATAATTGTGGATCTCCCCGGGAATTCTATTGTGCTAGCAAAGATAGATCTGCTTCTGGAGACCATGCTAAATGTGGAGCAACGGATGCTACAAATGGAACAACGGATGGATGGACGGATGGAGAAGATAGAGGCTGACATAGCGGGCATACATTATTTGCTCAGTGCTAATGCCCCTGTTTCCCCGACGCCGGAGCAGGGGGGTGACATGGATGTGATGAATGGGACCTTCGACCCCCTTCCATCACCAAGCGCACCCCCTCCACCAGAAGATGTAGTGTACATGTATGCCGTTGAGGAGGACATGACAACCCCGTCAATACCATGCCAGGAGACAACACGGCGACCACAACCGGAGGAAAGCTTCCTCCCAGACAACCTACCATCGCCTGTCGCCTCAAGCACACCGTTCCCAAAAGACCTACACCCGCTCGCATCGAAACGGTGCCCGACATCACCCTGTGCGATCTGCCACCGAAGCTCAGGGAGAACTATAGGGTGAAGAGTGCTGGTGTACCCCACAAGTATGCCTTGATCATTTTTAAGCACCATGTTCCCTACTCGTTGTACTGCGAGTGGATCTTCAAAGTGAACTACGATGGGAATCGCGTAAAAAAGGCGCTTCCTGTCAATTTAAGGAAAAACATTGTGGAAGAAATGCGGCGCTTTTATCCAGTTACAGATCCTGTAATGAAAGGCGCAAGAGACTGCATTAATGGCGTTTTGCGCCATGCAAGGAATCGGCCACGGATGGACAATGTGGAGGACTTTCAGTGAGACCATACTGTTGTGCTGAACTGTATTGTACTGTAAATGTTTTGCCCTACAGTACCCGCTGTACTTAAAAAAGGAGATGTTGTTGTGTGTTTTTTTACACAGGACATGCACAACTCCAGTCCCCGAGGGCCGCAAACAGGCACGGTTTTCAAGGTTGCCCTGAAAACCTGCCATGTTTGCTGCCCTCTAGGACTGAACTGGTGCAGGTCTGACTGACAGTATTGCGCACCATCCCACTGTACTGTACTGTATACAGTACTGTGTTTCTTTAATAAAGGAGATGTTACTTAAAATGCTTCAACATTGTATTTGTAAATAAATGTTTTTGAACTGACTGCACCAATAAAAGAACATGTTGATTTGTCTTACTGTACTGTGCATTGTTTCCATTTGCTCCTTTGATAGTACAGTATAACAAAATACAGTGTTTCTAGAATGTCGAGGCTTGCTGCACTGTTTTTTTACTGCCTGATCGCGCAATTGGCGTGGGAACTAGGGCAATTGGCGTGGGAACTAGGGCAATTGGCGTGGGAACTTCTGTTCTAGGGCACCTAGAGATAAAATTCCCTCTCACTTCACCCCAACAGGGTCCGACCAGTCTAGCCGGCGAGGAGGGTCCTACCATTGAGCGTAATGGCGGAGAAACCTTTGAAACGGCTAAGTCAGAATGAGCAGAAACCTGGAACCCATTTATATTGGTTATACACTATTTATTGATTTTTAGCACTATTTATGGGTGGTCTGTTGCAGGTATTTTCGTTGTTCGTATATATATATATATATATATATATATATATATATATTATATATTTATATGTGTGTGTGTGTCTGTGTGTGTGTGTGTGTGTCTGTTTGGGGCTGGTAATTATCTTAGCTATTCACCCAGTTAGAGAGGGCTGGACTATATGTGTAGATATTTTCAAAGTGGAGTAGGCTTTTCTTTTTCTTATTTTGAATGTTTTTGTTGTGTTAAAGGAACAGGCGCAATAAAGCCTAATTTTATTTTCACTTTAAGCGGTCTCCATTGCGTACCTCTGCACACATCTCTTACAAGTTGCTATCAACCGCTACGTTGATTAATGGGTTAGGGGCCATTAGATTGTATTTTTGAATGTATTATTTTTAGCAATGGAGGGCATAGTCCTGCAGTATGCTGAAGAAGACGCCCTTCCTAATGGCAGGGGTAAGTAAAACGTTTTTTATTTACTTTATTTATGCTTCCTGGATAATGTTTTGTTTAATAATGGACAAATGATCTATTATCCATATATGGATAATAGTTATTTTGCACATTACTGTACTTACATAGTTACAGTACATAGTTACATAGTTGATGGGGTTGAAAAAATACTAAATGCTACATTTAGATAACAGATACTTTATCGTATATCTATACTTCCTTATTGATCCAGAGGAAGGCAAATTAAAACCCCAGTGTCATATCATCCAATGATATTTCCTAAGGGGAAAAATAAATTCCTTCAGGACTCCAAGAATTGGCAATCGGATTATTCCCTGGATCAACATTCTTCCCATGTTTACTTAGTATATCCCTGTATACCTTTCCTATCTAAAAAAGATATCCAACCTTTTTTTGAACAAATCTATTTCATCTGCCATCACAGTCTCCATGGGTAATGAATTCCACATTTTAACTGCTCTTAATGTAAAAAAAAAAACCTTTCCTTTGTTGCTGGTGAAATCTCCTTTCCTCCAACCTTAAGGAATGCCCCTGACTCATTTGTACTGCCTTTGGGATGAATAGTTCTTTTGAATGCTCCCTGTAATGTACCCGAATATATTTGGATATAGTTATCATATCCCTTCTTAGATGCCTATTATCTAATGTAAATAAATCTAATTTAGCAAGCCTCTCCTCATAAGTTAGATTGTCCATCCCCTTTATTAATTTGGTGTTTTTTCTCTGCACTCTCTCTATTTCCATAATGTCTTTTCTAAGGAGTGGTGCCCAAAATTGTACTCCATATTCAAGATGTGGTCTTACTAATGCTTTTTAAAGGGGCATAATTATGTTTACTTTCCTTCCATCCACTCCCCGTTTAATGCAAGATAAAATCTTGTTTGCCTTTGCAGCTACTGCATCACTTTGGACACGATTGCTAAGCCAGTTGTCTACAAGCACCCCTAAATCCTTCTCCATCAAGGATTCCCCCAATGTATCCAAATTTAATTTGTAAGTCGCTTGTTTATTCTTGCATCCCAAATGCATAACCTTACATTTATCTGTATTAAACCTCATCTGCCATTTACCAAGTTTCCAGTCTCTCCAAGTCCTTCTGGAGAGAATTTACATCTTGCTCTGATTCTACTACCTTACACAATTTAGTATCATCAAGGTCATTAAGTAACAAGATTAAAAGCAGGGTTCCCAGTACCGATCCCTGAAGTACTCCACTCACGATCTTAGCCCAGCCTGAAAAAGTTCCATTCATGACAACCCTTCGTTGTCTATCCTTCAACTAGTTTTCAATCCAGGTGCATATATTTTTACTGAGTCCAATTTGCTTTATTTTGTATACCAACCTCGTGTGGAACCATATCAAAAGCCTTTATAAAATCTAAGTAGACCACATCAACTGCATTACCCTGGTCTAAATTCCTACTTACCTCCTCAAAGGAACAAATAAGATTAGTTTGGCATGATCTATCCTTCATAAATCCATGCTGACTATTACTAATAATTTTGTTTTCCATTAGGTATTCCTGAATATTATCCCGTATTAAACCTTCAAGTAGTTTCCCCACTATTGATGTCAGGCTTACAGATCTGTAATTTCCTGGTTGTGATCTAGCTCCCTTTTTAAATATAGGCACCACATCTGCTTTATGCTAATCTTGTGGTACTGAGCCTGTGGAAATGGAGTCTCTGAATATTAAATATAATGGTTTGGCTATTACTGAACTTAAGTCCTTGAGAACGCTTGGATGTATGTCATCCAAGGGTCAGGTGCCTTGTTTAATTTATTTTTTTACAGCTATGAACTTCTTCCTCAGTTAACCAATTGTTTATTAATATGGAGATTGTGGCTTCCTCCTGCAACTCTTCAATTGACATTGATTCTTCCCTGATAAATACAGAGGCAAAGAATTTGTTTAAAACCTCTGCGTTTTCCTTATCTCCAATAATCTGCCTGCCCATCTCACACTGAAAGGGTCCTATATTTTCTTTTCTCATTTTTTTGTTATTAAGGTACTTAAAGAACTTTATAGAGTTGATCTTACTTTCTATTGCAATCCTTTTTTAATTTTCCATTTTTGCTAATTTGATTGCCCTTTTGCATTTTTTGTTACATTCCTTATAATTCTGATATGATGCCTCCGTCCCTTCTGACATAAGAATCTAAACGCCTGCCTCATCTTTTCCATTTCATCCCCTACCTTTTTATTTATCCACATTGGTTTTGACTTATTTCTTTTATACTTTTTACCCAAGGGTATACACTGATGAGTGGGCTTTTCTAACAATGGTTTAAAGACTGCCAATTTATCTTCTACTTTTATCCCTGCAAAAACATCATCGCAATGTATTACTTGTAGATTAGTCCTCCGTTTATTAAAATCTGCCTTTCTAAAGTTTAAGGTCTTTGTTGAACCCAAGTAATCTGCTTTTTGATCATTTATTTAAAATGAGACCATGTTATGGTCACTGTTAACCAAATGTTCCAGGACTGAATATCTGCTATTACTTCTACATTGTTTGATATTACCAAATCCAGTATTGCCCCTCTCCTGGTTGGTTCCTCAATAATTTGGATCATATAATTGTCTTTATGCACCCCCAAAAAACAGTTTCCTTTTGTTGTATTGCTAATCTCATTGCCCCAGTCTATGTCTGGATAATTAAAATCATCCACTATGCAAACCTAACCTTGTTTTGATGCCTTCTCCATTTGCAAAATTATTTTAGCTTCCTCAATCTCACAGATATTTGGTGGTTTATAGCATATCCCTACAAACATTTTCTTTATACTCTTACGTCCACTGCTAATTTCTACCCGGATAGAAAATGGTGAGATTCCCGGCGCTAAAACATAATGTTATCCCAGTCCATAAAAAATGTCCATGGAGCTCTACAGTTCTCCTGGTGATGGATGAAAATGGGTCACAAAACCACTACTGCCGACTGGCACCTTGCTGGTATTCCTGTAGGCAAATACAAAAAACAAAACACACAATTGCGCAGTAACAAGCACTAGATGGCAGCCCTTAACACCAAAAGGAATCCTACTTACAAGAAAAATTATTGTTGAGTTCAGTGGAGAAAATCTGTTATCTGCCTCTTCTCCTTGACTCCCAGGAACCCCACGTGTAGTCTCTACCTCGTTTATTTCTCTAATTGGTAGCCCCCCTGGTGCAGGCTTCTCATGTCCCCCGTGGGTTCCCAAAGAAAGAGTAACAAGGGAAAGGATGGTGCAGATTGCTAACAATATTAAATAAAAGCAAAACAAAGACAAGCACTTACCCACATAAGCCGGGCTGTATTAAAAACACTTTCAAAGTGCCGTCCGCTAATTGTAAGGTAATGCTGGGTGTCCCGCAATGTGCCTCGAGCACTCTCACTGCCCGAATTCCAAAACCGGCGCTCGTCACTGACATCACACGGAGGCGCCTCAGACACTCTCACGCACCTCCTTGCCGACAGCACTGTAGCTCCTCCTCCCCACAACTGAGGAAGTGACGGTCTTTGCATCACGAAACGATTGGAGAAAAAAACGAGGTAGACCCATTTGCATCCATCACCAGGAGAACTGTAGATCCCCATGGACATTTTTTATGGACTGGGGTAATATTATGTTATACACTGGCGACACACTTTATTCGAGCTCGGCTAGTTCCACGAATTCGGGTATACCCGGTTGTATTGAGGTTTGTGACTGTTTTCTGCCCGAGTGCATTGGGTTATTTTCCAGGCAGGGATTGAAGCATTTTATTCCCGCTGGCTGCAATACTGCACAGTATATATATATATATACTGCATTACAATTCATGAATTTATGCCATCTGGTAGACACGCGAAGCATTGCAGCCTATTAAATCCTAATCATTATCATTTAACAGATCAGCCGCCCGTCAGCCAGGCATGAACCCAGGCTGGGAAGGCAAACGCAACGGGGCTTGTCAGAGGTGAGGAGCGGCGCATTCCAGGTATCTGCCAGGTACATACTGGGTATTTGCTCGAATAAAGTGTGTCGGTGCAGTACTTGTAGCGCCGGGAATCTCACCATTTTCTATCTATGTATTCGTATTGCAAATTTGTGAGATAATTTGCTAGGAGGGAATCCCTAGGCAGCTTCACCAATCGCTCACAGAGTTTGGTTTTAGTTATTCAAACGTTATCACAATCACTTATATATTGTATCACTATTGGTTGTAGCACTGAGTTATAGGATTTTTTTATTTTATTTTTTTGCTAATTTCTACCCGCATGGTCTCTACATTTTCATCATTCCCTTCATAAACATCATCCCTGACAATAGATTTTAGATACGGTTTAACATAAGCATACTACACCTCCTCTTCTATTTGCTCGATTCTTCTGAATAAGGGATTAACCCTATAAATTAACTGCCCAGTCATGAGTTTCATCCCACCAAGTTTCAGTAACACCTATGATATCATACTGCAGCCTTGTAGCTATTAATTCAAGCTCCCCCATTTTAGCTGTCAGACTTCTTGCATTAGCAAGCATGCATTTATTTATTTTTTCAGCCTGTACTATTATCTTCTCCTTCCTTTCTGCGCCAACTTGATTTAGTCTTTAGAAGTTTTCTAATATTATCTGCATTTACTATGATTGTCTCTCTGCTTGTCAAACTCGCACTTGCCCCCATTCTACCTCCATAACCCCTTGTTTCCTCATCTATTCTACTTTGTTCATTATCTGTTTCATTCCCCTCCCCCCTCCATCCTAGTTTAAAATCTCCTCCAACCTTTTTAACATTCTCCCCCCTGTATGTGAGGTGGGGGAGAGGTGTATTTATTGAAATGTAGGCCATCTTAATTTTTTTTTACAACATGAATGGTACCGCAGGCCAGCGGGGACCCCCACCGGCCTATGTAATCAATTGTATGTTCAAATAAATAAATAAATAATGGTTTTATGTGGGGGCACAGAGTTGGTTGTGTATTGGTGCTTACTACATATTTTAATTTTATTACTAATGAAGATGAGCAGAGTGGTCTCCGGAGCAGAGCCATGTTAATTTGAGGTCGGGGGACCCTCTGCTTCCTGAGATACAGGCCCTGTTATGTGGTGCCGGTATGTCCAATGCATGTAAATATCCCATAACGATGGGGCCTGTATCTCGGGAAGCGGGGGTTCCCCGGACCTGAAATCAATGCAGTTCTGCTCCAGAGAAGTTTTTTCTATATTAATAATAAAATTAAATTATTATTTTTTTATTTCGGCTGTGATTTGAGACAGAGGCGGCTCTCTCTCTCTCTCTCTGCAGCAGAATCAACTCGCCAGGTAAGCCCTTTTCGGAGGGCAGATCATTTCGACGCCGGCTACTGGCCATTTTTTCAAATGTTGCTATCACTGTTATTCGGGCCTTTCTGCATACTGTGATGCTTAGTGCATAGGCCCCATAGTCTTATCACAAATGAGATTAGGCAATGATAGTAAAAACGCATCAAAGCATTGGTTTACTATTTGAGAGATGAAACGTTTATAAAGTTATTTTTAAATTCTTATACTTGTTCGATATTTTTAAGAGATATGACCTACATAGAAGAACCCATTAAATCTGTCACTGACTGTATGTCACATTGGCCCCTTTACCCATTCTGTGTATATTAGGTGAGTTTCTAGGCTGTGAACGAATAATGATAGTCACTTCTATTCTTCCAGACTTGTGACCATGAGCTGCAGTGTCAATGTGAGGAGGGCTGGGTGCCTCCTGACTGTGAAAAGACTTCAAGTGAGTGCATAAGGGTGGGGGATACATTCGGCGAGATCTTTATACATACTGTAGAAGAAAATGGCGGAGGTGGGTGGGCACTTGTCTTAGCTCTGAATGTTAGCCAGTCTTGTCATTATGCAGAATCGGCCAGAACCAGAACCGCCAAAGTAGTCAATTGAAGAATAAAGTCTGCCTCGCACAGTGAAACTTCATAGGCTTCAAAAAGACATTATGAGTTTTTTTTTATTTGCAGACGTGAAGCACAACGTTTCGGGACAAACAATACCTTCATCAGGATGAGTGACAAAGTAAAGGCAACGCCAATATATACCTTAGAAATGCATAACCCCTCACCTTGCCGATTTGTGTCACCATTATGAAAGCAATGATGTAATTGTGATTAAAAATAGTATGCACTGTATTGAAATACGTGTAAATAAAAGTTATTTGCATTACTCTTTGATTACAGTAGAATTTGTTTGTTTTCATAGTGAGCATTTTATTCTTTGTATTCAAAGTTAATATTTGTCATTCCTAATCTTAATAGTGAAAAATAGGGGGGTGGGGGGGGGGGAAGGAGGGGAGGTAGGAAAACAGGATAGTCAAATACTCAATTGCACAAAAGTGAACGTAATTCACATAAATGTAACAATTAAGGAAATATCTATATATGGCTCAATACACATAAATAATAGAAATAGAGGCAGTTATAGATAGTGATGAAATGCCCTAGCAGAACTTCATATTTTAGAGCTGATATGTAGTGGCTTTAAAAAGTCAGCCCTCAAGATTCCTAAATCTATACGATAAATAAGGAGGCAGAGAAGAGGCACCAAATTAATAAAGGGGATGGATATTCTGATTTATGCGAAGAGGTATGGTAAATTAGATTTTTTTAAATTAGAAAAAAGGCTTCTAAGAGGGGATATAATAACAATAATTAAATATATTCAGGGACAATACAAGGAACTTTCAAAAGAACTATTCATCACAAGGGCAGTACAAACGACACAGGGTCATCCCATAAGATTTGAGGAAAGGAGATATAATTTATTTATTTATTTATTAAATATTTTACCAGTAAGACCATTGAGAGTTACCTCACGTTTTCAAGTATGTCCTGGGCACAGAGTTAAGACACATAATACATGGTTACAAATACAGTTACATAAATGAACAGGGTATACATTATATACAAGACATTGCATGCACAGTTAAAGAAAATATATATTATGGGCGTATGAGACAGTTACAGACCAGATGAAAATGTGAGACCGCCTTAGATTTGAAAGAACTTAAACTGGTGGTGGGTGTGAGAGTCTTTGGTAGGTTGTTCCAGTTTTGGGGTGCACGGTAAGAGAAGGAGGAACGGCCGGATACTTTGTTGAGCCTTGGGACCATGAACAGTCTTTTGGAGTTTGATCTAAGGTGATAAGTGCTGCAGGTGGTAGGGGTGAGGAGCTTTGTCAGATAGCTGGGTAGCTTGCCCATAAAGAATTTAAATGCAAGACAGGAAAGGTGAACTTTGCACCTAGACTCGAGTGATGACCAATCTAGTTCTTTGAGCATTTCACAGTGATGTGTGTTGTAGTTGCATTGGAGAACAAAACGACAAATTGAATTGTAGAGGGTGTCAAGTTTGCTAAGGTGGGTTTGAGGTGCCGAGCCATATACTATGTCTCCATAGTCAATAATTGGCATTAGCATCTGCTGTGCGATATGCTTTCTGACCAGGAGACTTAGGCCGTGTCCATAGATGGACAGGCCGTGCTGAGGCGTGCGGATGCTCCGCGCTGAGCCCCTGCATCCTCAATGAGGATGCCTTGAGAGGGGGCTCACACGAGAGTCCGCAGGCGTGCTGATGAGTTGGAGGTTTCAGCCGAGCGCCAAGCTGTTTTTCAGCGCGCTGTCAGCTGAAACAATCCAATCGCAGCACACCAGCGTCAACGTCATGGCGCCATGACGTCGGCGCCGTGACATTGACGTCAGTGCGTCGTGGGAGATTGGCCCAGCGACGCACTGACCCTGCCTCCAACCACCTCCCCCCCGGCTCCCTTCGCGCATGCTGGCTCGCCTGCCAGTCCGTGCAATCGCGCTGACTGATGCAGGCGAGCCTCAGCGTTATCGCGCCTCCGCTCTCCCCACACCTCTATGGCCCGGGCCTTAGGGAGGATTTGTTCCTGTAAAGTACCCCTAGTTTGGCATAAGTCTTGGTTGTCAGGGTATCAATGTGCATCCCAAATGTTAAGTGGGAGTCAAACCATATGCCCAGGTATTTAAAACTAGTAACAGGGGTTAGGGTGGTGTTAATGTTGGTTCTAATCTGGAGCTCAGTTGCTGGAAGCTTTAAAAATTTAGTCTTGGTCCCAAATACCATTGTTACAGTCTTGTCAGTGTTTAAAAACAGTTTGTTTTGGGAAATCCAGTTTTCGAGTCTCAAAAAGTCAGACTGAAGTATGTGTTGAAGGTTAGAGAGGCTATGGCTGTGTGCATATAGGATTCTGTCATCTGCAGACATGTGTATTGAGGCTTCCTTACAAGCTGTGGGAAGATCATTAATGAACACTGAGAAGAGTAGGGGCCCCAGAACAGAGCCTTGCGGGACACCACAGGTGATATCCAGGGGGTTAGAGTTAGAGCCTGAGAAGGACACATGTTGGGATCTACCTGATAGCTAGGACTGAAACCAGTTTAAAGCATACTTCCCTATTCCAGAGCTCTGGAGTTTGTTTAGCAAGATAGCATGATCAACAGTATCAAAAGCCTTTGCAAAATCTAGGAATACTGCACCAGTGTTTTGTCCCCGTTCCATTCCACACTGGATTTCATTGCAAACTTTTAGAAGGGTAGTTACGGTGGAGTGTTTGGGACCAAAGCCAGATTGGAATTGGCTAGGGAAATTTGTCTTGGTATAGTAATCGCTTTATTGGGAGTGGACAAATTTTTCCATGACTTTGGATAGAATTGGGAGAAGAGAGATTGGCCTGTAGTTTGAGACAGTTTTTTTGTCCCCACTTTTTTTAAAGATTGGGACAACTCTGGCAGTTTTCGAGGTCTTAGGGATATGGCCTGCAGACAGGATAGAGTTGACTATGGAAGAAATTGGTTTGGCAATGGCTGGGGCACCAAGTCGTAGGAGCCTAGATTGTAGTAAGTCAGGTCCTTATTGGATGCTTAGTTTTAGTTTGAGGAGCGCTTGTGTAATCTCCTCTTCAGATACTGGGCCAAATTGAAAATTGGGGGCAGTGTTGGGAGGGGGTGGGGCTATGTGGGTACTCCCAGGATGAGATTCAGGTTTGTGGTTTGGGCTGTGTTTAGCTAATAAGTTAATGGCACACCCCACAAAGTAATCATTGAATGCATTTGCAATGTCAGTGGGGTTTTTCAGAGTAATATCCCCCTTAGTGATATTACTTGGTTGTTGGTGGTTAGAAGGCTGGAATATATTGTTGAAAACCTTCCAGAAGTTAGCTGGGTTTAATGTATTTTGGTGGAGATTGTCTGAGTAATATTGTGCTTTTGCATGCCTTGTTTGCCTTGTGCACATGTTCCGCAGGCATCTGTAGTGATTAAGATCCTTGGTTGTGCCTGTCACTTTGTAGATTTTCCACAAGGTATCCCTGAAGTGGTAGAGTGCAATAAGGTCAGTTGTAACCCATGGAAGGTGGGCCCCCTGTACCCTTATTTTGCGTAGTAGAGCATGTGTATCGCAGAGTTTTAAGAACTCTGATTGGAAATAGTCTAGCGCAGAATCAGGGTCGGGAATTAAATCGAATCTGTGCCATGGGCAGTTGGTAAGGTCATCCAGAAACTGTTGTGGGTTAAAGTTTTTAAATGTTCTAGTGAGGAGAACTTTAGGGCTTGAATGGGGCGGTTTAATTTTCCTTATACAGTACACTATTGCATGATCACTGAAAATATCAGGAAGGATGCCAGAGGATTGGATTCTTCTGGGGTTTGAGGAGAAAATCCAGTCTATCAAGGAATGGTTATGCGATTTCAGGTTTGTCCGTGTGGGTTGGGAAATGACTTGTGATGGGTTAAGTGACTTGAGTTGTATCTGGATCTTGTGGTTTTTAGGGTCAAGCCAATTGAAGTTGAAATCCCCAAGAACTAGCAGCTCACTCTTCTCATTCAGAGAGGAAATGGAGCCAAGAAACTGGGTGATATCAGTCAGGGATTGTAGAGGGGCTTTAGGGGGGCGGTAGATGCCAGCGAGCAAGATGGGCTTAGAAAAGGGGAGGCAGATTTTGCCAACTAGAATTTCAAAAGAGGGTGGGCTTTGGGGGCAATTTAACAGTGTAAATTGTAAGGTGTCTGCAATATAAAATAACACCCCTCTTCCTCTCTTTGACCTATCTCTCCTAAAAATGGAGTATCCCTGAATGGCGATATTTGCATCAGGGGTTTTAGGGGTTAGCCATGTTTCTGTAAGAATGATGGCTTTGGGTTTATGCATAAAGCACTATGCCCTTAGTTCGTCCAGTTTGGGCAGCAGGTGCCGGATATTTATATGGGTGACAGATAGCCCTTTTTGGAATTTAAAGGTGGAATTCTCAAGGGGCATGGGACAGAGTTGAAATGGGAGGACCTGGGTTAGGTTCAATATCACCTGCTAAAGAGAGTAATAGTATGAGTAGAAATTTGGGTAGTTGTTTGCAAGTTGTAAATTTGTGGTGTTTGCCATTAGAGTGAGCAGTGGTTGGTGTGCTGGTATTTAGAGTTCTCCACCAACATTCAGTAGATAGTGCAAGGCTTTTGAGTAGTCCAGGGTGTATGGTGATGTTGGGTGTGGGCCAGGATGGAGGAGTTTGTAGTGTATAGAGGGAGCAACATCTCCATGAGGCCAGGAGAAAGAAAAAAGTTAAGATACATAGCAGGTTCATTATGCCAGAGGTAGGCAGTGCTGCATGGAGCTGATGTGAGCAAAGTTAGTGTGTGCAGACTAAACAGCAGGGGTGCGCCTGTTCCTTGTCAAATGTTTTGCTGCATGCAATGCTGGAGTCAATTCAGGGTTTCAGTGGGCTGAGTGGGTGTGGGAGGTATTGTGTGCAGTCAGTTTTGGGAGAGGCTGCAGTGAAATAAGTTGTAAAGGGGTGGGGGGTTAAAATATGCAGGTTAACAAGCATAGGATCAAAGTGTGGTCATATAAACTCACTTTTTGTTGCTTTGAGTAAGAGAGTTTGCAGAAAGATGCAGTCACCAGTCACCTCTAGTTAAACTATAGTCTAACTTTATATTGTCACTTAAAATGATCACTTTAAATGCATTACTCTTAAGATGCAATGCTACCCTGCCAATGCAGGGGGGATATTTGTTTTATACATCTAAAGCAGTCACATGACCCTCCCCCTGATATGGCCAGCAGCAAAGGAAGAACTCGTTATAGTAAGGGCAGTTAAAATGTGGAATTCATTACCCATCGGAGACTGTGATGTTCAAAAAAAGTTTGGTTAACACACATTCCCAGCTAGCTCAAACTCCTACACCCACCACATCATGAATATATGTTTATGTCAAAAAAGAGTGCCACTGTGCGTGGAAAATGTATACAACAAATATTTTGTTGTACAAAAAATGATTACCAGGATAAACTATGGGCCTCATGCAGTAAGCGTTGATAAGGATTTTTTCGGCATTTTATAGCCAAAATTGGGTTTGAGATTCAGTAAGCGCCGATAAGTGCTTGATTTCGCCAGTTTTCGTAGCCGATAATTTTGTTATGACCAGTCGGCTGCCGATAAGCCTGTTTTCGCCACTGATCGCCACTTTTTTAAATCGGCTGGATTCAAGTAACAAAATCAGCTTATCGGGGCTGATCGGCACTACGAAATTGAGATGTTATGGCCAATTTCTCCCGCCAACTAAAGTTGGCAAGTTGGAGGGGAGAACGATCGCTAAGGCTGCCGGAACGGCACTTAGAAAAAAAACTCTTCTGTACATCAATGGAAGTCAATGGAGCGGGGACGTATAACAGTATAGTACTGTTTACGTTTCATTGCTCACAATACAAACGTGATTTGCATTACAGTGTGGGGGGCATTCCCTGCATTGTGTCACGGCTGACGTGTATTATTTGCATAACATTGTACTTTTACATGTTTTCATCATTTGCGTGTCACATTACTCATCATGTGATGATGTGTCAAGGGAAAATACTATACTCAACTCTTAAAGGAGAACCTCACATCATATCACACATTTTACTGAACTGAGCGACAATTATTTATATGATGTTACACATGTCACACATCTAACACATACAGCGTATATTCATGTTGCTTTACATTACACAATGCTTGTAATGTGTGACGCATCTTTAAACGTTCATGTACATCTTTCTTCTCATGTTTACATCTAGGTTTGGTCCTCCCTATTTTCATGACGTCACTTATTGGACGCTCAATCACATTGCATGTTTACATTATAACCGTTGCATTACAAGCACTTCAACCTAACTTATACACACATGTACAGTAATTAATCATTGTGACACCTTGTAAACTCATTCTATAGCAACTATCCTCATTACAGAAATGCATGCATATGCACACGACTATTCATTGTTGTCAACATGTGACAATAACATGGCTAATTACACATGTTACAGCAAACTTTTCCCACGTCAATCTCAGCCTTTTTGTCTAATTACATGACTGACTGTTGCGTTCAGAAGTTTTACATGCATTGCACATTCAACTATTTATTTTCAAGCAATGTTTGTACAAAGCTTCACGTGACATCATTGGCAAATATCATCATTCCCTGCAGAATACACACAACAAATACTTCTAAGAACAACTGCACACAGCTTGGCACAGAAGTACTTTATTATGTTAATGTACTGTAACACCTTGCATTTTACTATGTCACCTGACATCATCACATACCTATTTAAAGGACGCCCATTACCTGCTCATTCACAGCTACTCATTTCAAAATGTTGCGATTGTTTAGGAGACGGAGGAACATTCTTTTCTATGACATGCTTGCTGATCAAGAGAATGATATAGGGCAAGGGAGGGACAGACCGAGGGACAGTGACAGGGACAGGCACGCGGATACGACAGGGACAGGGAGAGGGACAGGCCGAGGGACAGGTAGAGGGACAGGAGATCAGAGGAGAAGACAGAGGAGACAAGTTGTGCCTCATCCGCGTGTGTACAGGGAGAGAACCCTGTTAGATGGGATGAGTGAGGAGGAGATAGTAAGTCGCTATCGTTTGAGTTCAGCAGCAATCTTATCTCTTTATGAGGAGATAAGGGGAGATTTAGATTTTTTCACAGCCAGAGGTCGTGCAGTCCCTGGGCTTGTTTAAATGCTGTGCTCATTACATTATCTTGCTTCCGCGTCATTCCAGACAACTGTGGGCATAGTGGGCGGGGTCTCGCAATCTACATTCTTGCGAGCCTTTACCCAGTTTCTCTATGCACTCAATAGACGCGCTAGGAATTATATTCATTTTCCTACAGAGGCAACAGAGTGGCTGGAAGTCAGGAATGCCTTTTATAATATAGCAGGGATACCATGTGTGCTGGGTGCAATCGATTGCACACATGTTGCTTTGATTGCACCTAGTCAGAGTGAGCATGTGTACCGCAATCGTAAGCACTACCATTCACTCAATGTACAGGTGGTATGTGATGCCACGATGAGGATAATGCATGTGGTACCCAAATTCCCTGGTTCCAGTCACGATTCCTCTATCCTGAGGAACTCTTCAGTCTTCCATGCGTTCGAAGAGGGACATTTTGAATATGGTTGGCTGCTGGGTGAGTACAGATTTAGATGTTCTAACACAAAACACATTTTTCTTTAGGAATGTTGGCATTGTAGAATTTGATCACTAATGTCAGCTTATGTGTGCTCCATTCATTATAGGTGACTCAGGATACGGAATTAGGCCGTGGCTCTTGACTCCGGTGCTAAACCCTTAAACTGAAGCAGAGGAGAGGTACAATGCAGCCCATATATCTACAAGATCTGTTATAGAGAGGACATTTGGCCTACTCAAGACCAGATTTAGGTGTCTGGACAGAACTGGTGGGACTCTTCTATACAAGCCTCAAAAAGTGTCTGATATTATCCTTGCCTGTTGCATTTTGCACAATGTTGCACTCAGGCACAATGTACAATCAGACCTAGCTGAGCCTTTGGTAGACGAGCATCCCACCCATGTAGCTGCTGAAAATGAACAAACAGCCAGTGGTGGCCAGACACGCCAGAATCTCATCAATTCATTTTTTTCTTGTAAGTAAAAACAGATATGTTCCTAGTACTACTTTTATAGTTTAATTATGTTATTTTAACAATAATGTTTTTTTATATAACCTTCTGTTAGGACACAGATGAATATGGCTTGCACACCTTTCTTTTCTCTGCTGTGTGCACAAAGGGATATGGCACCGGTATGTTATTGTTGCACAGGTTATATAATCCCTCTTCCATTGTACATTAGTTGTGTGTATGTGAATACAACTGGGGTAACAAAGCAGTAATATTTTAGCATTGTGTTGTTCGTTATGCAAACACAATACACATAGTATGCCCATAGTCATTCATTCTTCTAGTATGCTTACATACAATGTTATTGGTGCAGTGTAACATGTACATCCATATGATGTGTACACCAGGCTGCTTAACATTTTGAATGTCATGAAATATACATGGTGTTGCACATTGAACAGCAAATACACACTTTGCTGTGTTGCTTACGGTACTGAAGATGGCATGTCAATGTTTGCAATTTATATATTGTTCCATTGCATTATAGGTATATCTCCAGTATGACTGATCATGGTATGTATATTTGCTGACATCTGGCATAAGATGTACCTACCTCAATATTCGTATAAGTATTTGAAGTGAAAACCCAACATATTGGTTTAAAGAAAAATGTAACATACATGTACTTTCTGTATCATGTACATGCATTTAGCTACTATTGAGGATTCATGTGCATTGTATTAGAAAATGATTACTCCCATTTCATCACATTTTATGTATGTTCCCTTCTAAATTCCATTAATGTAATATAGAGGTGTTTGGAGAAAAGGGGATAACTGTACTTATTTGTTTACTTACGGGAGATCATTCATCACGGATGCAATTGACTGATCATAACACTCCATGCATGAATGCCTGTAATCACAACAATGCGTAGTACATCTTATATTTAGCAATGTAGGTGATTATTAATGCTAGAAATTAATAGTCAACATTAATTAAAATTTGACACATGTTTATGTATAAGTCACACGTGTGTGGATGTGACCTACATGTAACAAGTGGCAAAGTGTAAACAAAACCACAATTTTGTCCCAAATGTTACTGTAATGTAGCATTTCTAATTTCCCACAATTAGAATGTTGGTAATATATTTGGAATGTAATTCACGTCACTTCATCATTATCATGATGATAATTATCAAGTATTCTCTAAATATAAACGTCAATCACGTGCACATTAGCATAGGCACACTTTTTAAGACAACTGTTTGTGTCTGTATCAATTTGTGTAGGATCCATGTATAACATCGACAAATGAGAACAGCAGGTTTATTATGGTAGCTTATATCATCATATTCACTGTACTATTTATTTATATAACGTTTAATAAACACAGTAAACTATAGTTAGTTAGGTAAATGAAATATACACAGAAACGTACTTCATTACATGATGTTGATGTAATATTCAGAACATCATGCATTGTAGGGAACCACAACATCTAGCCAATAACATTATTTGCTACAGTCCCAAACCATTTTATCAACATACCCATGTAACAAGAGATTTGTAACAAGAAATGGCTAGTTGGTTGTAAGTGTCCTTTACATTGTGAGAAGGAGTGGCTCAGTGAGTAAAGACACACACTGGCACTGAGATTTTGAAGCAGGGGAGTCTGGTTCAATTCCCGGTGTCGGCTCCTTGTGACCTTGGTCAAGTCACTTTATCTCCCTGTGCCTCAGGCGGCAAAAAATAAATTGTAAGCTCCACGGGCCAGGGACCTCAGCCTGAAAAATGTGTCTGTAAAGCGCTGCGTACAACTAGCAGCGCTATACATGAACATGCTCATATTATTATTATTATTATTATTGTTACATAGTTTCGACAGACATACGTTCCATTACACAATAGAATACACAAATGTGTTAGCAGAGTGGGAATGGTTGTTATATATAAAACACACCATGCCATAAAATGTTAGTAGTAATTAAAGAACACTCAAGAAAATTTCATGAGGCACTCTTTTGCAACATCATTATGTTAATTAAGTGCTTATGCAATATAGGCATAAGGGTATCACATTTTTTATTGTTTGTTAATAAGCGCTGCAAGCAATATAAAATTAGTTCCATATGTAGTATTGTAGTCGGTGGCTCCTCCTCACAATCATCTCATATAAAGGTAGACTCTTCTGAAATCATACATTGATCCGATTGTATCTTCCCCGACATCTCTGAAATACAGCAAACACATGATGGTCAAAGATGGCACCTTACTATATATGTATCCGTGACAACGCGTTACACAGCTCTATATGATTGTGTACATACACACGTCAGTCACTTATATGTTAGAAGTACAAGTGTACATCAGTATGTAATCTTTCATTAAATTAGTAGCAGGCATAACTATGTATATGAAGTGAACGTTGCCTGTATACTGACAAATGTGCGCGCACATCTTAGTGTGCGCACGCACTTCACGCTTGGGTCGACTAACTGTTAGCGCATGCGCAAAACAATGCGAACGTTGTGCGTTCAATACATGTTGAAAATACCATTAACCATAAAATATTTATATCAAATACAATGAAGACGAAACTACATTCGTTCTAAACGAGTACATCTGTATTCTTTTTAAACAGACGTGTGTGGACAGAAAGCACGGCCGATAACACAATGCGCAAATGCAATACGTGTGACGTCATGTTAAGCCAGCGTGAAACGCACGCTAACACTCCTCCCACTCAATTAACATTCGGCTAACGCCCAGTGTACGACCAGAAACACTGAGCCGCACGCATGACACAGTGCAGTTACCGTAACTATAACAAAACAAGACAGCCAATAGGCTTTGACGCGTGCACGTCGCTTGGGGGCGGGACTTACATCCGTAATCCTTTTTAAGGACGCCTTGGCCCATGACAAGGGTCCCACGTCATACGTGGTGGACCCGGTTTTTTATTTTGTAGATGTTGCATGATAACAAAACAGGTATGTGTTAGAGTTATGGTAACATGTTGCTAATATGTTTAAAGGGATAGGAAAGTACGTATATTTATTCCGTCAGCAATGTGTACTACTCTTTCAGGTTCTACTATATTGTAATAGGAAACAATTTGTTTGTGATCGCTACATGTTATGCAGTCTGCAATGTTACGCTGTATCCATGCATTGAAAGTGAAAATGGTGGTTACCAAAAAAAAAAAAAATTGAAACGCAGAGTCAACGCATAACGATTGTTATATTTACCATTCTTGTACGTCTGCCTGCAACTGGTCGCTCCAGAAAAGCAAGGCATTTGCATCCACGCTTGACCCAAATGCTGAATCCAGTATGACACACATCTCCTCCATGAAGCGCTCATAGGAATCGCCACTGCTTTCTTCAAACAATTGGTCCGGAGGTAGGTTCATTTCTTCGGGTACCCATTCCAATGCATTTTCAGCTGAAAGGCTTGGTACATAATCATAGTAGTTATGTTCTTGTACAATGTGGGTTTCAGGAATGGAGGGTGCAGATATTGCAGCAGGTATCGATTCACACGGAACAGTAGTAGCGGATCCATTGCTATTGGCATTAGGAATAAATATGCCATTAAGCACAATATGTGTGCCCTCTTTCACGGTGAAATGTTTTTCCTTGGCAATCTTCCAAAAACCATACCTGTCTTGTAGCTTATCCTGCACACGTTCAAAACAGTCATTAGTTGATAAAGTGAATCTTACTGAGGATTTAAAATTGCGCGCATGCCCAGGTTCTTGGTAATAAGGATACTTGGCTCTAATCAAATCATAGATTTGACCCGTGTTGGCTTTGTGTCCGGCAGCGGACAAAATCGCTTCTGCTATCATGAATTTGTACCCTCTGTGCGGATTCATATTCTTTAAGAATTCATCAGCCATTGCAGATTAACAGAAAATATGTCTGCAGGTCTCTGTTCTTTGCTCATAAGAATGAAACTGCTCAATTGCTAACTATTTGCTGTCTTTCCTTTTCAAGGTCATAAAAAGTATCAACTTGTACTCCTTGTTTGAAGCACCAATTGGATGTGTAGAAATAATTGGTTTCACGTTTGTGGTTTGTGATAGCCGTTTGTCTGACCAACATGTATCATTTTTTATCTACTTTCTCACAACATTGCTAGACTTTTAATTAAGAAACATTGTGGGTTCAGGAAAAAAAACATTGACCACTGTCTGAAAATAGTGCTTACACAGCCATATAATGAAATACACACACACCTGCAAAAGTAAATGTTTTTTTTCCTCATAAATTTCTGTGTGTATTTGAAAGTCTGGTTAACTCCCTGTCTGCATCAGTTTAAGTACGTGTGTATATATATAAATATATCTCTCTCATATATATATATATATATATATATATATATATATATATATATATATATATATATATATATATATATATATATATATATATATATATATAAAGTGTATTTTGTAGTATATGTATATTGTAGTATATATATGTATATATATATATAGTTATATATATTATAATATGTCTGTAAAACCAAACTTTACATGTCTGTGTGTGTATATTACAACTTTTAAGGGCTTATATGTAAAGAGGGATTTTTATATTGGTGTGATTTATTTAAAGGTTAACATAATAGAGGCTTAAACTTTTATGGCCTATTGCATTGACCTGTCTGGTAAATGTGATTTACCATCAAAAAAGGTTTTTTTTTAATTTAGAAGGGCAGTAGTAATAAAACCAATAATATATATATAATGCAGGAGTACACACAACATATTGATGGCAGTAAGTAGGCCTTGTATGAAACCTATTTAAATGGTGATAAACATGAGTGAATTAAGTAATAAACATTTGTTTGAGCCCAATACTGTTAGAGGCTCACAGTTAGTATAGTTCTCAAACATTAGGCCTGTATTATTAAAATACTGTGTTTTCACAAGGAAGCATGAAGTGTATGTTTTTTGTAAATACATCTATACCAGTTTAGATAGTACTATAGTATAGTACTATATATACATACATACACACACTGTGTGTGTGTGTGTGTGTGTGTGTGTGTGTGTGTGTGTGTGTGTGTGTGTGTGTGTGTGTGTGTGTGTGTGTGTGTGTGTGTGTGTGTGTGTGTGTGTGTGTACATATTACATACTACATATTTATTAGTATACATTCAGAGATGTTCTTGAAATAAGAACACATAAATAATTAAAGGACAACATTACAATGGCCAAGCAAGGCGAAGGTAAGTAATATTTTACACATAATCCTGCTGTACACGGACAAGAAAGATGTTTGCAGTTAAATAGATGTGTGTTTTTAATTGCATGTGAATAATATGCACATGCAATGATTACATCAAGTAACACACCCAAATACAATGTTTTGCAGGTAAGTCAATGGCAGCTTCTCTAAACATAGCAACTGGCTCCTGGTGGACCATTACTGAACAGACGATTAATACATCAATATTTATAACACTATTCATTAATTAGAACTGTTAACATTTCCAAAACTTCGTGTACAAGAACATACTTGAAAGTTTGGAAACAACACAGTCTTCAGCATACATACAATATTAATTAGATAATCTGAAGTCAACAAAACAAGGCCAAAGACATATTTAGTGAATTATAACATTTATTTTTTTTGTTCCTTTTGAGAGCGAGTAACAGGCCTGCTTGTTGTCTCTTGGATTTTCCTTTTTCATTTTGCAACAACTTTAGCCACAACAGAGCCACTTTGAGTGGCCTCTAGCACTTCACGGGCAGGGCTTGTGGCCAGTGACTCACCTACAGGGCTTTTGGCCAGTGACTCACCTACAGTGCTTTTGGGCAGTGACTCACCTACAGGGCTTTTGGGCAGTGACTGTTCACCGACAGGGCTTTTGGCCAGTGACTGTTCACGGACAGGGCTTGTGGGCAGTGACTCACCTACAGGGCTTTTGGGCAGTGACTCACCTACAGGGCTTTTGGGCAGTGACTGTTCACCGACAGGGCTTTTGGCCAGTGACTGTTCACGGACAGGGCTTGTGCCCACTGACACATGTGAGCAAGTTGGTAGACACTGCACAAGTGATGGTTGGTCTGTTTCATGTGTGTCTTTTTTTGTTTGTGTCCAAAAACTGGTCAGTAGTAACTGCTTGTGCTGTTTTGTTTTTGTCGCCTCCTTTGTAGGTGTCAGCTCCTGATTTTCTACAGATGGCAGCGGTAGGATGTCGTCAGGAACATGCACAGCAATGTCTGCTACTTGACCGGTAACATTCGGACCTGGGGAATGAAGATCAGATGCATGTGGTGAAAAATGACCAGCATGTAAAGATCCTGCCTGTGAGGTGTTGAAGTTGAAATGTGGTACAGTAGTCATTCTCAAGTAATTTGCTTGGGTTTGCTGAACAACTAATGCTTCGAATGAGGTGTTGATTTTTTGCAACTGTTTAGGCAGTTCAATGAAGACTCTGTGGAGATGTGCCAATTGTGATATCGTTTCTTCCTGCAGTGCAATCATCCTTTCCAGCACTGTCATCAGATCAGAATGGCGACGATTTTCTGCTTCCACAATTTTTCCCTCAGAAGCTACAATTGCATCGTATGTGGTAGTTGATGGACGATTTGGCGGTAAAACTGTTTCAATTGGAACCTCTTCATGCTCACTTGATTGTATTTCTGTGTCTATGGCGGCATCATCATCATCATCTTCATCATCATGTTCTAAAAATAAATGTACACATTATTAAATGCCATGTTAATCTCTGCTGTTTTACTATGTCATTATACTGTGTCATAAGTAACAACTAACATGTTTCCATACGTTTCATAACCTCACATTAAAATCTACCTTGACTTACGAATAATGTGTGGACTCAGTATGAAATATGAATGAATGAACACTTGCTCTAAACTCACAACTCCTACATGATAGTTCACATCACTAACACAATACATGTTGCCTTACACTTCATTTTCACTGACACTAAGTAATCCTATTTAAAGAACATGTGCAAAACAAATAATGAACATGACAACATAACATATAGAAGTGCACATATTATATGGCCACCAACTCATACACTCACCTTCTAGGTGTGTTGAGCTGGATGACCCAGGTGAAGACACTTGTTCCGTCTCAGGTGACACATGTCCTCCAGGGGCAACTATATATAACATTAGTTGTACATTTACATGTGTAAATATTGAACAAACACTTATTGTATGTTCTGTATTTATGAGTACCTAACAGCATCAGTTCCTTAACCGAAAATGTGTGTGTGAAAGTGAACATAAATAGTTGTAATAACAATGTAAATGCCTGTGTACTTAGAACTTTTGAGTTCCCTAACATACAACATACTATGTTTCTGCAGTAATGCGTGAGGATAAATAGATTAAATTTGTACATAAAAATCATATGTTGTGTAGTCATATCAGTATCATAATGTACATAACTATCATGAGATGAACATTCACAATGGTTATCATGAAGGTGGTCATATTGCAAAAAGTTTTGTTTTTGGTACAGGATATGTGTGGTACATTAATAGAAGATGTGGCACACCTGAATGTGGCTGTCACTCAACAAGACAACACATGCAGTGTGTGATAATGTGTCGTTGATAGTAGTTCAACTATAGATATGAGTGAACTAATGTGTGACGTACGGTTTGATAACTAATGACTTGTTGGGGCATTTAGTAGCTAGAGTTACGCTTTCAAATGAGTGTGATTAACTTCAGTTGTGCTAGTCAGGTTGTAAGAACGGTATTCCCTTCCCCAAAAAGCCTAATCAGCCAGACCTTTCAATTACTTCAAACAGGTGAAAATGGTGTGAACTAAGTTGACCCTAAGATGACCCTGTAATTTGTGTGTGTGCTGAACCCCACCCCCTCTGTTGACGTGTATGCTGTGATGACATATTCATTGCAGCTGCTTTAACACAATGGTAGAGGAGCTAAATAGTCGTCTGCAGTGTGCAAGTTATGAACACAATGACATAACATATGCTACGTGTGCCTCATTATGCTGTCTGTATATGACATAAAGCAAAAATGGACCTTTTAATAAACAAGTAGACATTTGTTTGTGCTAGTGATGTTTGTAGGCCGTTGCATGCAATATATTCGATGCATGATTAGAATAGCCAGTAATGTGGTGTTTGTATGAGTTAAATAAATAATATGCACATGAATATTATACATATTTATGTTCTGTAACAGTAGCTAGTAATAATTTCTCATTAGCATGTGTTACACATGTGTGCTACCCTGTTGTTCCCCATCTTCGCCCACCATAAATTGCTTCCAATGCAGCAAAGCATTGTGGGAATTCACATGCAAATGAGCACGCAATGCAACGTGGTATATTAGTTACTGCTTTTAGTAGGACTACAACATATATGTCTAATTTGACACACACACACACACACACATATATATATCTATATATATCTATATATATATAGATATATATAGATATATATATATATATATATATATATATATATATATATATATATATATATATGAGAGAGAGAGAGAAACAGACATATACATATATAGATGTAGGTATGTTTATATTGGGAAGACACTATAAAAAGCAGCGGAAATATGCAAAATAACTATAAGCAACGACACGCCTAGTACAGTAATATTTCTCACCTGGTGGAAATTGTGAGGGATAAATTCCAATATCACGGTCACCGGCCAAGCCCTCCACGACGACGGGAAGTAATTTTGCCCGAAGCAGCTCCTCCAATGGAGTTAATATCAGACGTTGTGGTGTCGGCCCACCTCCAGTGCCAGTAGCATGCATGCGTTGGTCTTGAATTTTCCTTTTTAATTTTGACCTAATATCATCAAATCTTTTCCGACAATGATACTTGTCCCTGACACGATTCCCACACGCATTGACACCAATTATTATTGTGTCCCACATTTCATGTTTGCTTGTTGAACTTGTCCGCCCTTGAAATACAAACAAAATATATGACGTTAATTCATAATTATAGAAGCACCAGTTTCCTACACTGCTAGCTGTTCCAAGAGATAGAAAACATGCTGTTTGACGTGTAATATGTGAAGCACATGAGCATTCACTACTAAAACTAGACATGTAAGCAAGCTTGCATTCATATTTAATGCAGTTCTCGCTAATTGAACGCCTGTGTTTTGTTGTCCTTGTAACGCATGAAAAAAAGATGTTTTTCCACAATAATTAACATAGAAATATATTCTTGAGCAATTTTTGCATATTAACAAAACTCACATGCCCTGGGATAACATGTATTTGAAGAATAAATGGAAAGGAACACTTACCTAATAAATATCCATAGAGACTGTCATAGTGCTCCAGAATCCCAGTGACAAGAGCTCTATTTTCCTGGTCATTGAAGCGAGGATTACGTGGCTTCTCCACACGTTTCTTCCGACCAGGTTTAGGCTCAGAGCTTGGCTGGTGCTGACTGGACTCTCCTTCCAATGGAAGAGACTCCAAAAGCTGGCCACCAGCAAGCACGCCACCACCAGACACCCCATCAGCAACTGAGCCACCAGCAGCACTCCCACTCCCAGCAACAGCACTACCACTCCCAGCAACAGCACTCCCACTCCCAGCAACAGCACTCCCACTCCCAGCAACAGCACTCCCACTCCCAGCAACAGCACTCCCACTCCCAGCAACAGCACTCGCACTCCCAGCAACAGCACTCGCAGCAACATCACTCCCCTGAACAGTACGTTCACTCTGACGTGTACTCGCACGAGTAGCACTCCCACTCCCACCAGCATCACTCTTCCCACGCTTTGCGGGCATACTTACAGCACTCACAAAAAACAGACAACAAATGTACAGCCAATCACACGAAACACTTCCACATATAAAACAAGACAAAGATGTAAACAAAACAACAAAGGACAAAGCTCTCACAATACACAACAAGTCTCTCAGTCAATATGCAAATATTAAATCGCCCAGCTCTGTGCGTCTCTCTCTCTCTCACTCCCAACAACACAGAGAATGATTAACAGTACACGTTGCCTTTAAATATGGCGCGCTATCCAATACATGCTTGGTTCGCCTGATTCAGCAAGATTTTTGATTGGCGACCGTAACAGCACCCCGCCACGCACGCCGATACACCTGTGTATGATCGGCTAATCATCGTGAGAGTGGGCGGATTTGTTTTCGGCTTGATTTTGAATGTATTCGGCACTTACTGCATACGGAGAGGGAAAATCGCCAATAACATGACTAATCGGTAAGCTTGCCGATTTCACATATTCGTCGCTTACTGCATGAGGCCCTATGTGTTAAATAAACCCAAACAGTGCATCCAAACCCACAACATAGGCATATGTCCATAGAAAATGAAGCAATGACCAAATTACATAAGGCAGCAGTTCCTCTGTCCCAACTATTGTAACAAGTATATTAAGTGAGTGAGTATCACATAAACGTGATTGAAGAACAGCAATCTTATTCAATAAGTAGTGGTAGCCAATAGCATAGCTTATTTTCATGATGAAGACACATTGTGTCAGTACTCACTGTCTATCTTGTTTGTAGGCAGAGTTGCTTGAAC
Organism: Ascaphus truei; assembly: GCF_040206685.1. Taxonomy (NCBI): domain Eukaryota; kingdom Metazoa; phylum Chordata; class Amphibia; order Anura; family Ascaphidae; genus Ascaphus; species Ascaphus truei. The sequence goes on along the minus strand of NC_134487.1, from coordinate 195,779,320 downwards.
TACAGAGCTACTCCAATCCAAACAGCAGTGCAGAGAGAACAGGAAATGAACGGCAGTGCACAACCGAAGTAAACTCCACCAGGCAAGGTAACATCAGTTAAAACTTCTATTTAATGGCACAAAATAATTAAAAAACACTCTAACGCGTTTCACGCAGGAGGCGCTTAATCAAAGAGACTAGTCTAGCCTCCTGCGTGAAACGCGTTAGAGTGTTTTTTAAATTATGTTGTTCCATTAAATAGAAGTTTTAACTCCTGTTACCTTGCCTGGTGGAGTTTACTTCGGTTGTGCATCGCCGTTTAGTTTCCTGTTGTACAAAAAAAGTTTGGACATCTTTTTTAAAAGGAAAGGTATACAGGGAAATAAGTAAACATGGGAAGGATGTTGATCCAGGGAGTAGTCTGATTGCCAATATTTGGAGTCGGAAGGAATTTATTTGTCCCCTTAAGAAAAATTATTAGATGATATTTTACTGGAGTTTTTTGCTTACCTTCCTCTAGATCAATATACCGTAAATACAAAAGTAGGATAAGTATCTGTTGTCTAAATTTAGCATAGGTTGAAATGATGGACATATGTCTTTTTTCAATCTCTACTTTTTTCAACCTCGTCTACTATTTAACTATGTAACTGAAACAATGTATATATAATTTACTCTATGCCACGACCCCAAAAAAATAAAATCTGAAACAATGCAGAATATACTGCTGCAGCCCCTTTTATCCTCCTTCATCCCTGAGTTGTTCTCCGGAGGCCACGCACTTTCACGCATTCAGCCGTGTTCAGCCGCATTCAGCGTTGAACTTCTTGACAGTGCTAATAGCGCCAAACAATGAAAAACAATGAAAAACGCCCGCGGCGCCTAAAACGGCCGGAACACAGACAGAACATGCCGCATCTGCCCGCAAGTTTAAATTTCGCGCCGAAACTGCCGCAGGAGGCTAAAGGCGGCCGCCACTGTACAGTGTATACAGTATATAAACATTGTCCACAATTACTGCACCGACACACTTTATTCGAGCAAATACCCGGTATGTACCTGGCAGATACCTGGAATGCGCCGCTCCTCACCTCTGACAAGCCCCGTTGCATTTGCCTTCCCAGCCTGGGTTCATGCCTGGCTGATGGGCGGCTGATCTGTTAAATGATAATGATTAGGATTTAATAGGCTGCAATGCTTCGCGTGTCTACCAGATGGCATAAATTCATGAATTGTAATGCAGTATATATATATATACTGTGCATTATTGCAGCCAGCGGGAATAAAATGCTTCAATCCCTGCTTGGAAAATACCTCAATGCACTCGGGCAGAAAACAGTCACAAACCTCAATACACCCGGGTATACCCGAATTCGTGGGACTAGCCAAGCTCGAATAAAGTGTGTCGCCAGTGTATAGCAATAGATGGTGGACAAGTTTAAGATATCTGAGGCTTATTGGTAGAGGGGCAGGGGATATATCTGATGTCAAGACAATGAAGGAGAAAGGGGTATATATAGAGTATTCAAATTAAGCAAGGCAGCGATGTCACAGTGGACCAGTACTTATTAACACTTTTATATTTTTGGGATTCTCGATTGAACACAACAAGGAGGGCAAAATAAATTGTCATTTATTTCCTTAATAGACAAACACACGACAACCTCATAATACACTTAATACAACACTTACTGGGATGGGGAAACGAAATAAATTGTCCTTTGCACGAAAGCGGAAGAAATAAAGTTTCTGGTTTATAGTCCTTTTGGCTAGGTCGCAAGTTGCCGAACTAATATCTCCGCCAAATGAAAGAATTTTGTGTTAGTTCGTTAGAATTCATTCGGGAGTCTCCAGGGCTAATGATTTCCTGAAGTAGGGGTAAACAAAATGTTTTGACACCAATGAACTGGGTCACTTTCCTATGCAAGCTTCAAAGATCACATGCTGGGCCAATGCCCGTGAGTCTAGGGAAGTGTTGCATATGAAATCCCCAGATTCAAAATGTGTGAATTAGCCAGGATGGTTGCTAAATAGGAAATCCTGTTAGCCATCTGAGCTAGCTCACACCCTGAGTTTCCCTCCCCAGCCAGGGAGATGCCAGGTAGAAAGGGGAGTACACAAATGCTAAGCAGGCCAGGTAGCAATGTTGCACTGGCGCTGTAGCAACAGGAAATCCCTAGAGTACCCACTCTCCAAACTATGGGCAAGTAAGGGATTGGGGAAAGAGAAGATTCCCACGAGGGGGATTGGGTGGACATGATGGAGATAGGCTCTCAAACCAAATATACATGCTGCCCAAGCTATCCCTTTTGTCTTTTGTTTTTCATTTAACCATATGAGCGGAATTCCATCACGCTTTTAATAGCGGATAAGAACAGCACCAGCGAATTCAGAACGCAATGAAATCTTTCATCGGAACCAAGTACAGAACTCTGCTTCAGGATTTTGTTAGTGCTGGGGGTTATCTAACAAACCCCAATGGACCAGAACGAACTTTGCCATTTTCACGGAGATATTGAATTGACAGCGTGCGCCCCTCGCAACAGGACTGCATGTTAAAGAGACAATATTCTGGGGCTTTGTTTTATTTCTGGACATTCAATCCCGTTCTCTGTTCAGTAAGTGTTTTCATTAAGTGTATTCTAAGGTTGTCGTGTGTCTGTCTATCAAGGAAATAAATGACACTTTATTTTGCTCAACTTGTATGCTCAATCTAAACCCAAAATATAAATGTGTTAATAATAGTTGTGTCCATCGTGACAGGCATTTATTTACTGGTGGCAGCGTGTGGGATACAGATTGAACCTATTTTGCAGTTTCCTGCGGGGCTCTGTAATATAGTGAGGACCTCATGGCTTGCGAGCTCCTCAGACAAGTGGCAACTCACACACACTTCCAAAGAAGCACGAGATAATTCACTGGTCTCTTACCCATACCCCGGGGGCACCATGGGTCTGCGCCCAGAAAGGTTCCATTCCTGGAACCGAGAGCAAGTCGTGGAGAAATGTATGGGATATGGCTTAACGAGAGACGGTCGTTCCAAAAGTCAGCTGGAGGAGGATTTAGATAAATATGAGGGCAGAGCGGCCCTGTTAGCTGCTGTGGAAGTGGACGGTACTCAGCCCGGAGGACAGGAGGTGCCCCCAAATCTGGGACTGCAAGTACAGGGGAGGAGGTTGCCGACCACCTGGTCGTTGGTGGCTTGATGCCGGGTTTTGTGGATGGGTTCGCGGCGGCGGCCGCCGGACTACCGGCTACTGGACTCGGCGCACTACTCGCCACCTGGGGATAGGGAATCAGCTACGAGCAGCAGTCAGGCTCCTCACGTTAGCAGTTGGAAAAGGTTCCCAATCCCACCTTGTAAACGGGGAACAAGAGCTTTCCCGGCCGGATCACCACAGTTTTAACAAGTTCATTGATGTCACGGATGACCTGGACTCATTTCTAAATGATTTTGAGAATCAGTGTGTCCGGTTCCGAATACCAAATGGGAATGGGTGGTCAAACTGCGACCACTATTATCCGCCAAAGCCAAGAGAACTTTGATGGAGCTTCCCGGTGTGGATGCTGATGACTATGGGCATGTGAAGTGTAAGCTGCTGGTCCAGTATGCCCTGACACCTGAGGGGTATAGGAGAAAGTTCTGGATGGGGGATGTGAAACCCAGGTAATCATTTGCGGACTATGCCCACAGAATGGTCAGACACGGGACCAAGTGGGTCGCGGGATATGAGGCTACCAAGTAACATACCTTACTGGCCTTAATCTTTCAGAAGCAGCTAATGCAACGCTTTCCCCCTAACATACGGTCTTGGATCTTTGACCATAAGCACAAGACCTGGGAGGACGCTGTGCAGATGGCCGACGAGTATGTGGCCAGCAGGATTGCGCTGGAAGACCCAGGAGTTCCCATAGCAGGGGCCCGAGTAGCCCTGGGAGCTAAGACTACACCTCATTGGACAGTTAAACCTGCAGCTGCAAGCAAAGCGCAAAAGGCTGCAGAGTTCAAACATGAGAGGAGGCGTTTCTCTTGCAACAAGGTCGGGCACCTTAGACCCGATTGCCCGGACCAGGACTGGTCCAGAGGACCCCATCAGGGGCACCGCTCCCAAGCAGCGAAAACAGTCGCCCGTGTGTGACTGGCACCATCGGAGGGAACAAGTGCAGCCGTGATCCCAGCCAGGGATGACCACAGAGGCACCCACGCTTGCCATATCAGGACCTGCAGTGGAGGACGGACGGCATCAGGTTGCGCCAGTCGGGCTGCAACCCAACAATGCCTGGCAGAAGCATCTGCGGAGGGTGGCCATCAGAGACCGTTAAACAGATGGGTTGCTGGACTCCGGTGCCACCGTGACTCTGGTTCGACCTGATATGGTGCGGCCAGAGGATTTGCTCCCGGTTTCCGGGATGCAAGTGACCATGCCAGACGGAAGACCGCGGTAACTCCAGGTTGCCCAGGTCTTTTTGGACTGGGGGGCGGGTCGTGGCATGAGGGAGGTGGGGGTATTGCCCAGGTTGGATGCTGAGGTGCTCCTTGACAACGATCTGGGGCAAGTTACTTGTGTTTTTACCACAGAGCTGACACCTGCTACACCAGTTGCAGCGATTACCAGGAGCCAGTCCGCCAAGATCACAGCAGCAACCCCTGTCCCCCTGCATTTGGGACCTACAGTTCCAGCAGTCTCTGAGGTAAGCCAGACTCAGTCCGCTTCTGAAACTGACTTACAGTAACCTGTCCCTGTTCCCTGTCCCCCTGACTCAGGTAGGAAGGGGGGGGGTGGCCAGAAGTAGGCACTCAGTTTAGGGAAGCAATGCAATCTGATCCCACCTTGGAGGGCATGAGACTTCGGGCATCCGAGTCTAAGCCAAGTGAGGGATCTGATTACAAGCTGTGGCACAGGAGGCTTTTGTATAGAGAGCAGGGGGCTACAGGGTTAGATAAGGTCTGGACTGGCAAGCGACAGTTAGTAGTACCCACGGAGTATAGGCAGCAGTTATTACGGGTTGCCCACTCCATCAGGGACACACACACACGAGAGCCTGGCTCTTACAGCGTTTCTACTGGCCGGGGGCATCCAGCGAGGTGGCAGATTTTTGCCGCTCCTGTGACGCCTGCCAGTGAGAAGGTAAGGCGGCTTATTGTGTGAAGGTACCCCTGAGACCGTTACCGGTGATAGGGGAACAGTTCCAGCGGGTAGCAATGGACCTTGTGGGGCCCCTTATGATTTTATAATGTTGTAGATAGGCTCTCAAACCCTATATACATGCTGCCCAAGCTATCCCCGTTGTTTTTCATTTAACCCAAAATATAAATGTGTTGATAATAGTTGTGTCCATCGTGACAACTGTCACTTCTGGGTCAAGTCAATCAGGGGTTTTGCAATGGCGCTATACTGAGGGACAAACATTCTGTAGTAGCCTCAGGTGCCTAAGAAAGCCATAACTGCTTCTTAGTCTTGGGAGTGGGCCATTTCACTATTGCTTCTACCTTGGCTGATTCTGGCTTAAGATGCCCACCACCCACTCTATGCCCTAGGTATAGTACTTCTGCCATCCCTTCATGCACTACATGTGAGTCCCAAAAATTACTAAAGACAGCAATGCCATCCAGGTATGCCCTTGCAAACCCTTGCATACCCTCCAGCAAGCAATTGACCAGGCGTTGGATGGTAGCCGGTGCATTCTTCATCCCAAGTGGCATCACTAGAAATTCATAGTGGCCACTTGGGGTAATGAATGCCGACTTCTCCCTAGACTCCTGGGTCAAGGGGATCTGCCAGTAACCTTTACTGAGATCCATGGTGGTCAGATACCTTGCTCCCGCAAGTTCATCTAACAATTCAACCATGCGGGGCATGGGGTAGGCAACTGACTCCCTGTGTGGTAGTCCACACAGAACCGGGTGGTCCCATCCTTCTTAGGTACTAGGACTACTGGACAAGTCCAAAGGCTCTGGGTCGGTACAATTACCCCTAGGGCCAGCATCTCTTCTACCTCCCTCTCTATACTGCCCTTAATCTCTGTTGATAGACTGTAAGCATGCTTATGCAGAGGTCACATATCCCCTGTAAGCACTGGGTGATCTGTAATGTGTGTCTTGCCCAGTTTATCTGTGAACAGAGTCCTATACTGATCTAGCATAGCTCTAGCTTCTGGCCTCTGCCTGACACTCAGCTGAGACCCTATCTCAACCTTCTCTACAGTACCCCCTGCCTAGCCTCCCCCAGGAGATCTGGCAGAGCATTGCTCACCGGATCCCCCATCGGTGGGCTACAAATGGCCAGCACTGATGCCACACTCGGTGCTATGTACTCTTTGAGCATGTTGAGATAATAAGTTTTATTTCTTCCTGCCTCAGCATCTACCTGTACAACATAGTTGCACTCATTCATCTTTTGGAGCACCGGATACGGTCCCGACCAGGCAGCCATTAATTTATTATCCCAAGTGGGCTTGAGAACAAGTACTTGCTGTCCTTGGAAGAATTCTCTGCTATGGGCATTCTGATCATACCAAGTCTTCTGTTTGGTCTGAGCAGCCCTAAGGTTGTCCTGTGCCAACCACATGAGCATCTCTAGCCGGTCTCTGATATCTACCATGTACTGAAGCACAGAGGCATCAGTATTGGTACTCTCCCCTTCCCATCCATCACGGAATAGGTCCAGAGGTCCCCGTACCCTGCTACCACATAGCAGCTCAAAGGGAGAAAAGCCTGTAGATTATTGTGGTACCTCTCGGTTTACAAACAGCAAGTGTTCCAGGTGAATCTCCCTGTCTTTGCCCTCTGCCTGTATAAAAGACTTAAGCATCTTCTTCAGGGTCCCGTTGAACCTCTCACACAGTCCGTTGGTCTGGGGGTGGTAAGGGGCCGTGCGCTGGTGTTTCACCCCGCACGCATCCCAGAGACACTGGAGCAATTCACTCATGAATTGTGACCCCTTATCGGTTAGGATCTCCCTAGGGAAACCTACCCTAGCAAAATGGTTAACAAGGCTTTAGCTATTGCCCCAGCATCAATGGTGGCAAGTGCTACCACCTCAGGTTACCAGATGGCAAAGTCTACCACCGTGAGGATGTAGTGCTTCCCGGACAAGCTGGGAACCATGAGGGGTCCCACAAGGCCCATGACAACCTGCTGGAAGGGTTCCCCTATTACCATTAACGGGTTCAGGGGTGCCTTCACATGGTCAACCGCCTTACTGCCAGGCATCACCGGACCGGCAAAATTCTGCCACAGCACTGGATGCCCCCAGCCAGTAGTAATGCTGCAACAGCTGGGCTCGCGTCTGAGTGACCCCCTGATGCCCCGCTAGTTGAATTGAGTGGGCTACCCGCAACAACTGCTGCCTATACTCCCGGGGTACCACTAGCTGTCTCTTCTCTGTCCATAACTTATCTAACCCTGTAGTCCCTTGCTCTCTATACAGTAGCCCGTGGTGCCAAAAGAAGTAATCAGACCCATCCCGTGGCTTAGACTCGGACGCCCAAAGTCTCATGCCTTCCAAGCTTGGGTCAGATCGCACTGCATCACTAAACTGGGTACCTAGCTCTGGCCACTCCCTGGTCATACCTAAGTCAGGGGGACTGGGAACCGGTAAAGGGAACAGTAAGTTAGGATCAGAATGCGACTTAGTCTGGCTTACCTGTCTGGTCTCCGCAGAGACTGCTGGAACTGTAGGTCCCAAATGCAGGGGGACAGGGGCAAATTCTGCTGCGATCCTTGCTGACTGGCTCCTGGTGATCGCTGCAACAGGTGCTAGCTCAGTTGTAAAAACACTGGTTACATGCCCCAGGTCATTGCCAAGTAGAATCTCAGCCTCTAACCCAGGCAATACCACAACCTCCCTCATGCCTCGTCCGGCACACCCATCCAAAAAGACCCAGGCAAACTGTGGGCCCTTCATCTGGCATGGTCACTTGCATCCCGGTGCCCGGGTGCAAATCCTCTTGCCACACCATATAAGGCGAACCAGGGTCACGGTGGCACCAGAGTCCAGCAAGCCATCCGCCTGCCAGTCCCCAATGGTCACCTTCCGCAGATGTTTGGGCTGCATCCCGACTGGTGCTACCTGATGTCCCAAGATCCCCGCTGCTGGTCCTGAGCTGGCAAATGTAGGCTCTCCTGTGGACGTCCCTCTTTGAGATGGCTCCAGGGCTGTGCTTGGCTCCTCTGTGTGTGCCAGACGCACATGGGCAACTGGCCTCGCAGCTGGTGATCATTGCCCCTGATGGGATCCCTTGGACCGGTCCCGGTCCAGACAGTCTTGTCTGAGATGTCCGACATTGTTACAGGAAAAACACTGCCTCTCGTGTTTAAACTCTGCAGCCTTGGGTGCATTGACTGCTGCTGCAGGTTTGTGTGTCCACTGAGGGGTAGTTTTAGCTACCTTGGCCACTCGGGCCACTCCTTTGGGAGCTGCTGCTTCATCCATTGCAGCCCTACTGGCCACATATTCATCAGACATCCTCACAGCCTCCTCATAGGTCTTTGGCTTGTGGCCAAAGACCCATGCCCTCACGGCTGAGGGGAGCAGCTGCAACAGCTGCTCTTGAAACATCAAGTCCAGTAGGGTATGGAATTTTGTAACCCCATTCCCCTTCACCCACTGAGTCCCATGTAAGGTGATACAGCCAGCATAGTCCGCAAAAGACTCCCTGGGGATGACCTCCCCCATCCTGAACTTGCCCCTGTTTGCTTCTAGGGTCAGGGTGTACTGGGTCAGCAATCTGCTTTTTACATGACCGTAGTCATCGGCATCCATGCATGGAATAACCTGCACAGTTCGTTTGGCTTTGCCAGATAACAGTGGTCGCAGTCTGACCACTCAATCCCTCCTTGGAATACGGAACCGGGAACACTGCATCTCATAGTCATTGAGGAATGCATCAATGTCATCTGTGCCATCCACGAATTTGCTGAAGCTGTGGTGGTCTGCCCGGGGAAGCTGCTTTTCCCCATTTAAAAGGTGAGAGTGGGGGGCTCTTCCAAGCACTGTTGCCAGCAGCTGTACACGCTCTGCAGTGCTAAGCCCCTATCCCCATGCAGTAAGAAGGGCAGTGAGCATAGGGACGGTAATTACGACAGCCGCAGCAAAAAACCCTTCCACACTCCATGGCACCTCACCACCACTATCTGGGTGGTCACTGGCACTCACCTCATGTCCTTGCAGCCCCGGAGCTGGAGGGACCTCCTGCACTCCGGGCTGAGTAGCGTCAGCTGCCACAGCAGCTACGGGGCCAGGCCCCTCTGGTGGGGCCATCCTGGCCTCATGAAGCTCCAAGTCTTCCTCCAGCTGCCCTTTAGACTGACTGTCTGTCAGTAGTCCATAGCCCGCACATCTCTCCACGATCTTCTTCCAGTCCCAGGATTGGAACCTTCCTGAGCGTAGAATCATGGTGCTATCGGGGTATGGGTAAAGAGACCAGTGAAATATTTTGTGCTCTTTAGATGTGTGTGTAAGTTGCCACTTGTTTCGGGAGCTCGCAAGCCACGAGGTCCCCCACTATACTACCAAATCCCACAGGAGACTATAGCATAGGTTCAATCAGTATCCCACAAGCTGCCACCAGTCAGTATAAGCCTGTCAAACTTATTGTCAGTACTTATTAACACTTTTATAGTTTTGGGATTCTCGATTGAACACAACAAGGCGGGCAAAATAAATTGTCATTTATTTCCATAATAGAGAAACACACGACACCCTCAGAATACACTTAATACAACACTTACTGGGATTGGGGAAACAAAATTAATTGTCCTTTGCACGAAAGGGGAAGAAATAAAGTCTCTGGTTTAAAGTCCTTTTGGCTAGGTCGCAAGTTGCTGACCTAATATCTCCGCCAAATGAAAGAACTTTGTGTTAGTTCGTTAGAATTCGTTCGGGAGCATCCAGGGCTAACAAATTCCTGAAGTAGGGGTGTGATGAGCAAAGGATTAATCAGGCCTAAAATAAAGGTTATACCCAGCTGATTAATCCTAGCTCGCATTGGGGATGAAGGGGTTAAAAGTATTTGCACTACACTACTGTATTTGCCCTGTCCCCGCCCTTTTAACCCCCATTTGCAGGCTATTCCCTGCCTGCTTTAATGAAAGAAAATGCATTGCCTGCTATATTCCAGTAGCAAGTATAGGGGCGCATAGGAGAAGGAAACAAGACAAAAGCACAATTAATAATATAATAAACAGTTTATCAGTACACATATAGCGTGTACAACTTACTTTAAAATATGTAAAGTGGATCACAATAATCCGAAACGTCCGCAACACCCTCGAGGAAGGGGCACAAAATCCTCTGAACCCCACGCGAAACAGTCCCAGCGTCTTAATGGAAGGAAAAGTGCTCAGTCTCTTAGGTGGTATATAGAAGAACTGGAAGCACTAATCCTATGGCGTCCTCGTAGGGTATGCGTACTGCAGCTTCCGTAGTCCGTCGTCATGCGACTGCACCGCGACGCGTTTCGTTTCTCAAGGACACTTCTTCAAGGGGTTGGTCTTAAGGTTCCCTGGTACATCATTAAATACCTGGTTTAGTAATCTTTCAACCAATCAGAACCACACCATATTAATTAGATATCCAATCAGTGTAACAATACAAAAGCATGACATTTGCTATCTATAACATTAAAAGCACATAAAAACACGCGAAAAATTAACAAAAGCATACACATAAACAATGCAAAACACAATTAGACCAAAGAATGTTGCCACAAACTTAGACACGACTACACATAAAACATAAAAAACACAATTTATACAAATAATCAATTTAATAAAATTATTAAAATGTCTATAAAGACAAAAAATTATAAAATCGGTGGTAAATGTCCCCAATCAAATAAAATTGATATAGGGATCAAAAATTACCACTTGATATTAAAAACTCCTATATCAAATTAAAACTATTGATCCATTCATGTACTTAGTGATCAAAAAACAACAAGGGCACGACCAACACAATAAATGATCATTCCATCTATAAATTTATGAATCATAATCCACATAACTTAAATGATGGGTACCCAAAAATATATACAAAGAAAAACACATATATACAAAAACATATGAAGTATCAGCATGTATACACACATATGACTGTCTTTCTAACTATCGATCTGTCTCCCTCCTGCCTTTTGCCTCTAAACTCCTTGAACGTCTTGTATTCTCTCGCTTGCTCCATTTTCTCAACACCTATTCTCTCCTAGACCCTCTATAATCTAGCTTCTGCACTGCTCACTCCACGGAAACAGCCCTCACTAAAATAACTGATGACCTCCATGCTGCCAAAGACAGAGGTCATTACACTCTGCTCATATTACTCGACCTCTCTGCAGCATTTGACACCATGGACCACCCTCTTCTCCATACTCTTGGTATTCGGAACAAAGCTCTGTCGTGGATCTCATCCTACCTCTCCCATCGTACTTTCAGTGTCTCTTCTGCTAACGCCTCCTCCTCCTCTATTGATCTCTCTGTGGGGGTACCCCAGGGCTCTGTACTGGGACCTCTTCTCTTTTCTCTGTACACACTCTCTTTAGGCGACCTAATAACATCTTTTGGGTTTAATTATCACCTCTATGCTGACGACACACAAATACTGTATACTTTTCAACAACCGACCTTACACCTGCTGTACAAACCAAAGTTTCTGAATGTCTCTCTGTTATATCATCCTGGATGGCCCTCCGCCGCCTTAAACTCAACATGGCTAAAACAGAGCTCCTCATACTTCCTCCCAAATCTGGCCCTACTACCTCCTTCCACATTACTGTTGGAACTACGATCATTCACCCAGTAGCCCAAGCACGCTGCCCAGGGGTCACACTCGACTCCTCTCTCACATTCGCCCCTCACATTCAAAACATTTCTAAAACCTGTTGCTTTTTCCTCCGCAATATAACAAAGATACACCCTTTCCTCTTTTGCTCGACTGCTAAAACTCTGACTCAGGCCCTCATTCTCTCCCGTCTTGATTACTGTAACCTCCTGCTGTCGGCCTTCCTGCCTCTCACCTGTCTCCCCTACAATCTATTCTAAATACTGCTGACAGAGTCACGCTACTCTTTCCTAGATCTGTCTCAGCATCTCCCCTCATGAAATCCCTCTCCTGGCTTCTGATCAAATCCCGCATCTCACACTCCATTCTTCTCCTCACTTTTAAAGCTTTACACTCTTCTGCCCCTCCTTACATCTCAGCCCTAATTTCTCGTTATGCACCATCCAGACTCTTGCGTTCTTCTCAAGGATGTCTTCTTTCTACCCCCTTTGTATCTAAAGCCCTCTCCCGCCTTAAACCTTTTTCACTGACTGCCCCACACCTCTGGAAGGCCCTTCCCCTCAGTACCCGACTAGCACCCTCTCTATCCACCTTTAAGACCCACCTTAAGACACACTTGCTTAAAGAAGCATATGAATAGCACTGTGGATATTCTGAACACATGAAACATAAAGCTTGTCCCCCTGCAAACGCACTTACCAGAACTCCCTCCTACTGTCTCTGTACGTTCTCCCTACCTACCAATTAGACTGTAAGCTCCTCGGGCTGGGACTCCTCTTCCTTAATGTTACTTTTATGTCTGAAGCACTTATTCCCATGATCTGTTATTTATATTATGTGTTATTTATTTGATTACCACATGTATTACTACTGTGAAGCGCTATGTACATTTATGGCGCTATATTAATAAAGACATACAATACAATACAATAGGCATATATATATATATATATCTCCCCATGGGATATACAGTATATTTGCCAGCCCTATATCTCCGCCAAAAGGAATTATTTCGTATAGTCCTTACAGGATTTGTTCGGGAATCCTTAGCTCAAACGAATTCTGGAAGAGGGGTGCAACATTTTTGTTACGTTGTAATTAACCCATCACACTCCGGAACCACTGACGCTGTAGCTTGGACGTATCTTGGTAAAATCTGAGATGAATCTGCCTGGGACTGGGCTGCAGGCATTTTTATAGAGTTACGGGTCCTATACCTAACATATACACCCAATCCGCTCGTGGGAATAATTATCCCCACCTATCCCAGACTTGCCAGTACCTTACAAAGAGGGCAGAAGTTGCTTCCCGGTTTGCACAGAGCATGTGCTAACCTTACACCTGAGCTATTTAGTTGTGACTACGAAACATGTAGGATGTAATTGGTCCAAGTATTTTATTGCTACTCTATCCTATGTGTGTAATTTGGGCACTTTAGAGACTTTATTCCGCTTTTGCTGTGTATTTTTTAAATCGCTACTGTGACGTCACTCCGCAGCGTCCAGCAACGGAGCAACAGCGCGACATACTGGTGTTTCATTCCCAGCCAGCCAGTTCATCCCTGCTTGTGGCTGCACTAAACGGAGAGCTCTGTAAACCACCCAGGTCCTCACTGATCAATCCAGGGACCCTCCCAGTGCGTCTGCAGGCTGCAGATTGCTTGATCCGTCTGGAGCCCAGCTGACCAGAGGGGAGTTTCCCACAGAGACGGTGACCGAATGCAGAGGTGTTCCTAGGAAGGAAAAGCATCGCAGCTGCTGTCCCAGACGCCTGCCAAGGGAAACATACTCCTGACTCCTGTATGAGCGGCCGCCGAGTGGTAACTTGTGTGTTTAACACACTCAATGTTTATGTCCTAATATCTTGATGTACGCAGAATATTTATCCCCTATTTTAATATACACTTGTTACTTTCATACTTCACTATTTGCGTTGTGCGCTGTTTCTTTGTCTCCATATCTTCAGTGTTTGGGGGGGTGCCGAGCCACCCCCTGTTTAATAGCAGCAGACGCTTTCTACATCACATTACACGGTTATGTAAAACACATTGTATCACTGATAATATTAGAGGTTTATTAGTTGCGCATAATATATTTTGTTTATCAGTAATGGTACTCTCCCCTTCCCATCCCTCACGGAATCGGTCCAGAGGTCCCCTTACCCTTCTTCCATATAGCAGCTCAAAGGGAGAAAAGCCTGTAGATTCTTGCAGTACCTCTTGGTATGCAAACACCAAGTGCTGCAGGTGAATCTCCCAATCTTTGCCCTCTGCCTGAATGAAGGTCTTAAGCATCTGCATCAGGGTCCCGTTGAACCTCTCATATAGTCCGTTGGTCTGGGGGTGGTAAGGGGTCATGCGTTGGTGCTTCACCCCGCACGCATCCCAAAGACACTGCAGCAATTCACTCATGAATTGCGACCCCTGATCAGTTAGGATCTCACTAGGGAATCCTATCCTAGAAAACATGGTTAACAAGGCTTTCGTTCCTGCCCTAGCATCAATAGTGGCAAGATCTACCGCCGCAGGGTACCGAGTGGCAAAGTCCACCACCATGAGGATGTAGCGCTTCCATGACCAGCTGGGAACCATGAGGGGTCCCACGAGGTCCATGGATACCTGCTGGAAGGGTTCCCCTATAACTGGTAACGGGTTCAGGGGTGCCTTCACACGGTCACCCGCCTTACCCACTCGTTGGCAGGCATCACAGGACCGGCAGAAATCTGCCACAGCCCTGGATGCCCCTGGCCACTAGTAATGCTGCAACAGCCAGGCTCTCGTCCGAGTGAACCCCTTATGCCCTGCAAGTGGAATAGAGTGGGCTACCTGCAACAACTGCTGAATATACTCCATGGGTACCACTAGCTGTCGCTTACCAGTCCAGACCTCATCTAACCCGTGGTCCCTTTCTCTCTAAACAGGAGCGCACGGTGGTCACCTTCCGCAGATGCTTCTGCCAGACATTGTTGGGCTGCATACCGACTGGTGCAACCTGATGTCCTCCGATCTCCGCTGCTGGTCCCGAGGTAGCAAGGGCAGGTTCTCCCATGGATGTCCCTCTGTGGATCTATTACATGGCTGTGCTTGGCTCCTCTGTGTTTGCCAGTCGCACACGGGCGACCGGCCTCACAGCTGGTGATCGTTGCCCCTGATGGGGTCCCTTGGACAAGTCCCTGTCTGGACAGTCTGGCCTGAGATGTCCGACCTTGTTGCAGGTGTAACACTGCCTCTCATATCTAAACTCTGCAGCTTTGGGTGCGTTGCCATCTGCTGCAGGCTTGTGGGTCCACTGAGGGGTGGTTTTGACTCCCTTGGCCAGGCTGGCTATATCTTTGGAAGCCGATCTTTTGGTCATCAGAGCCCTGCTGGCCACTTACTCGTCCGCCATCCTCGCAGCATCTACATGGGATTTTGGTTTGTGGTCAAAGACCCATGCCCTCACGTCCGAGGGAAGCTGCTGCAGTAGCTGCTCCTGGAACATAAAGTCCTGTAGGGTATTGAACTTGGTGATCCCGTAACCCTCCACCCACTGGGTCCCCTGCAAAGCCATGCGGGCTCCATAGTCCACATTAGATTCCCGAGGGTACTTCTCCCCAGTCAGGAACTTGCCCCGGTATGCTTCTGGGGTAAGGGCATACTGGGCGAGCAGCATAATTTTAATTTGACCGTAGTCACCGGCATCCACACGTGCAATACCCTGCACAGTCTGCTTGTGTAATGCATGTATGCCCGCAGACCTGGCCAATCCCCAGTACAGAGGTAGGTAAGAGTATAACACGCACCCACAGCAGTGAGGGCGTGCCCGGAGTGTGGTAAGTTGCGTTGCCGGGCCTGGTGAGAAAAGGGTTAACAATATACTTGCTGAGTCCGGGGTGCCAGAGGGTAATGTCCAAGAGCCTAGGGTCAGGGGCAGGAGAAAGCAGCATAGTGAGGTCCAAAGCAGAGTCCAGGGGTAGAGAGGTACACATAGTCAAGCCGAGCTGAGATCAATCCAAGTGAATCCAAACAGGGACAGCGACAGCAAACAAGAGCTGAAACAGAGAGCTTGGCAAAGTCACTGCACACAGGAGCCACAGAGAAGCTATGCTGAGTGACAACGGAGAGGTCAGACTGGGGTTATAAAAGAAGGAGGACCAATGGTAGCAAGGGGTGGAGCGGAGGCCTGTCTGAGTGATTGCGATGATAGGTCCAGGTGAGCAGGAAGGGAGATAGGGGAGTGATACCTGGTAATAGCCTGCAGCCGATGGGGTGCGGCGCCAGCAGTGCGGAAGGGCAGGTAAGAGGATCGGGTGCACGCGCCTTCTGTAAGGCTGCCGTGCGCGCACCCCGATCGCGTGCGTGCAAATGCGGCGTGCGCTCGGCGTGGGAAAGATAAGATGCTGAGGGAGCGGGGAACCGGGGCAGGGAGCCGCCGTGGGACCAGAGGTGACGGGGACCCGCTGAGAGGCACGTGTCCCCGATCCGTTACAGCTTGGCTTTAACGGATAACAGTGGATGCAATCTCAGCACCATGTCCCTACGTGGGACCCTGTACTGGAGACACTGCGTCTCAAAGTAATTGAGAAAGGCATCTATCTCATCCGTGCCATCCACGAACTTGCTGAAGCTGTGATGGTCCACCTGGGGAATATCATGTTTCCCATTGACAATGTGGGAATGGGGGCTTTTCCGTGCACTGTGGCAAGCATCTGGATACGCTCCACTGCTGTAGCCCTTTCTCCCCATGCGACGAGAGCTGTGAGCTCAGAAGCAGCAAGTCCGGTAGTCGCAGCGACTACCTCCTCCGCACCCACTGGCGCCAACCCATCATTATTCAGGTGGTCACCTGCTCTCTCCCAATGTCCTTGAAGCGCCAGAGCTGGATCGACCTCTGGCACTTCGGGCTGATTGGTGTCTGCTGCCACAGCAGCAAAGGGGCCAGGCACCTCCAATGGAGCCAGACTGGCTTCATGACTCTCCAAGTGCTCCTCCAGTTGTGGTTTTGACTGACCGTCCATCAGCAATCCATATCCTGTACATCTCTCCATGATCCGTGTTCGGTCCCAGGATCGGAACCTTCCTGAGCGGTTACTCATGGTGTGAGGTTAGCACAGAGGTATTGGCAAAGGGCAAGGTGAATTATCTTGTGCTCTTGTGAAGTGTGTGTAAGTTGCCACTTGTCTGGGGAGCTCGCAATCTATGAGATTCCCCCAATATCATACAGAATCCCGCAGGAGACTATATCCTAGGCTCAATCAGCGTCCCACCACTACCACCAGTAAATATAAGCCTGTCACGGTAGACCAGGGCTTATCAACAAATTAATACCGGAATTCTGGATTGAGAACACAAAATGGGCAAAATAAATGGTAATTTATTTCCTTTTTAGACAAACACACAATATTCAAATTACAGTAAATAAAACACTTACTGGGATGGGGAAACAAAATCAAATGTCCACAAAACTAATCAAAGTCTCAGGGCACCTCTGCACGCATGCAAGTGGGTGCGCGGTTTGAGTCCTGCGACAATCCTTGGCTAGGGGCGCAACTTGCCAGCCCTATATCTCCACCAAAAGGAATTCTTTCGTATAGTCCTTACAGGATTCGTTCGGGAATCCTTAGCTCAAACGAATTCTGGAAGAGGGGTGTAAATCTTTGTTACGATGTAGTTAACCCCTCACACTCTGGAATCTCTGACACTGCAGCTTGGACGTATCTTGGTAAAATCTGAGATGAATCTGCCTGGGCCTGGGCTGCATGCATTTTTATAGGGTTAAGGGTCCTATACCTAACATATACACCCAATCCGCTCGTGGGAATAATTTTCCCCACCTATCCCATATTTGCCAGTACGTTACAAAGAGGGCAGAAGTTGCTTCCCGGTTTGCACAGAGCATGTGCTAGCCTTAGACCTGAGCTACCTAGCATACCGGGCCCAACCTCTTACCTGGCGACAGTAAGTCTGGGGTTTGGCTGCCAAGTGTGATGTGCCCATACTTCACACCGGTATCTGGTACTTAACAATATCCCGGCCACCCTAACACTTAGGGTCTCTGAGGCTTTTCAACTCCGGACTTCTTTAGACACTGGGGCACCATCTCAGCAGGGTGGCCTTTGAAGTCCAGAGATGAAAAATCCCTCAGCTCATTCATCCATAACATATGGGCATGTTAATGGATTCATTGCCGGACCGGCAGAAAGGGTTTCCTGCTTTTGCTTTTAAAACACCATTGAAATACAGTATGTTTATAAATGTATCTTCTGCAAGAGTAACAAATATAAAATTCATATGTATGTTCATGGTACATGTGTAACTGACTGCACTCCAAAAATTAGAGTGCTAGCTCTTTCCTAGCACAAGATATCCACTTAAATGAATGGGCTCTGTGGTGTTGTTTGCGTTTTGACCTATAATTGGTTTGGGTTACAAGCCGGCATACAATGTATCCACAGACACACGCCAACAATTCAGCTTAAGTAGATAACAAGACCGCTGGATACATTTTGACAAGACAGCACTTCAGCTAGACCGCAAACCACTTATCTAATTGACTTTGCGGTTTAGAGGTCTACGGCTTAGGAAGTGATACCCATCTTCAAAGCAGCCATGTATTCACAGGCACGCTTCTTCACTTAGCGTTTGGTTCAGTGCTAGAAGCTCCCCCTTGTGTCACAAATACAATTAGCACATTAGCACATTTTCATTCATTCAGTGTAACTGCAACTAGCATCTTAGCTGCAAAACAGTGACAAAAAGATAGTGGAGGGGAAAACATAGGCTGAGGGTTGCAATACATATTTACACCTTCTGTCCAAACACCTTTTAGGGGTAACTAGCCGGGCATAATACCTTTATTATTGGTCTGGTTAACCGTCTCACCGCCACAATGGCATCAGGAGAAAGATCAATAGGGGAGTCAAAGGGACGATGAGGGGGCAGAACCTCAGAGCGAACCTTATCAAACACGTCAAGAAACTGAATATATTACAAGAAGAAAAGTGTTGGCAGGTTTGGTGGTCTCTAGGCCGGCAAAGACTTGTACAGGGGGCGTAGAAGGACTCTTAGCGACTGGACCCCACTGTATAGGTTTGTTATCAGTCCAGTCTATTTGGTAGGTAGACCCAGGATTACCTGCACCGCAGGTGAGTGTATTACGTCCAAGGAAATTTTCTCTTTATAACCATCCTTCGTGGAAAGAGAAAGAAGAACTTTCTCCAAAGTAATGAAGGCTGGCTTGAGAGGTCTTCCATCAATGGCCTCGAAACCAACAGGTACGGACTTCTGTATCATAGGGATGTTGTGCTTGTTGGCGAAATCCTGATCCACAAAGTTTCCCCCAGACCCGGAGTCGACAAAAGCGGACGCGGATACACGGAAGTCAGGGACCTCGAGGAAGATCGGAAGCATAATCCTTTTCAGTAGTCTTCCCTTAGTAGGGGTAGAAGAAGAAATACCCAATGAGATTCCCCCATACCTTATTGGGTGTTGGCATTTCCCGAATCCGAAGGACAGCGGCGCACCAGATGTCCAGGTAGACCGCAGAAGAAACACAAGCCATCGTTCCTCCGACGTTGTTTCTCAGAATAGGAGAGTTGATGTCTTCCAAACTGCATGGGTTCTGGGACCTCAAGACCTGAGAGACTGGTGGGAGTAGGACTGTGGATAGAAGGCATAGGAGTGAGAGAGCATGATGGCATCCAAGCCGCCTTTCCTGAAGGCGTTGATCCACCCGAATACATATGGCTATCAGGTCCTCTAGTGCGGCGGGTCTTTCCTGGGCTGCTAACTCATTCTTCAGAGTCTCCTAAAGTCCTTGCCAGAAGGCTGCAGATAAAGCCTCATCGTTCCAGCCCGTCTCCACAGCAAAGGTCCGGAACTCCAGGGCATACTTGGCGACAGATCTGTGGCCCTGGAAAATATGAAACAAAGAAGACACAGCAGTAACTTTACGACCAGGGGTATCAAGCACCTGCTTGAATTCTCTCTTGAACCTAGCGAAATCTTGTGTACGGTATGTAGCCAGAGTCAGGGTTCGAGAGCGCAGAGTAGTCGTGGAGCCAAGCCAGGGTAAGTGCAGGAGAGGACAGCGTTGTCGAGGTTCCAAAGCCAGGGTCAGTGCAGGAGAGAGTAGAGTAGTCGTATCCAAAGCCAAGGTCAGTGCAGGAGAGTATCACAGGGTAGTATCCAGGCAGGGTCAGGCAGCAGGGTTAAGGCAGACAGGAACTAGGCAGTGAGTGCAGCGTTACACAAACAGAGGTTATGCTCAGCAATGACTGGGAGCACTGAGAACATATGACCTCCCACCAGTGGGAGGCGACTAGGAAGCAGGAGAATGTCACAGGATAGGCTGCTGGACCATACAGGTGCGTCCTATTACACAGCCATTAGCCAGTGCATCAGAATGTGTGTGTGCGCCGCGCGCAACCCGCGCAACACGTAGGCTACCCTGTTGCACACTTCATCATGCACTACAATAGTCGTGCCAACACGGGGGTGGAGACCAGTGGCGGGACCCGCGGAGGTAGAGGCGGAACAAGGGATGCGACCGCGCTGCGTAATGGTGACGTCAGGCTGGAGGCGGGACTGAGGAGCGGGGACCGCAGACCACTGCCGTGCCGTGCCAAGACAGGAGGGACGAGAGCGCGCCCCATGCCCAGGAACTGAAGAGGACCATGCAGAACCCACGCGCCGCGCTTAAGTACTGCTGCCAGATTGCCACTCTTGAGTGCCATGGTAGTCCAAGGGGCGGGTGAGGGTTAAAGAGGCAGGAGTAGCAGAACGGCGAATCCTCACAGTAACCCCCTCCCCCCCTCCTCTAGGAGAGACCTCCAGGCGACTCCATGAAGGCTTTTCTGGAAAGTTCATATGAAGATTCCTTACCATCCATGCCGCATGAACCCGATGACTAGGAACCCATGATCTTTCCTCAGGGCCGAATCCCTTCCAATAAACGAGATAATGTAGAGAACCTCGAGATATTTTGGAATCCAGAATCGATTGGATCTCGTATTCCGGCTGACCTTGTACCAACACGGGGGTGGTGGGAAGAACGGGAATGGAATGAGCATTCTGGAACACAGGTTTAAGCATGGATACATGAAAAACTGAGGGAATTTTCATGGACGAAGGCAAGAACAAACGATACGCAACAGGGTTTATTTTTTCAGAAATGGAAAATGGACCGAGAAATCTTGGGGCAAACTTCATGGACGGAACCTATAGCCTAAATTTAGGAGCCGTCTACGATGGTGATCAAATGATCCAAAGCAAGTGTGTGCAGGGCACAACAGGAGGGAGAAGCAGGTTTGACAAAAAATAATTGCTTTATTGGGAAACCATAAAATCGAGGGTAGAAGCCCTTCTATGCGTTTCGTGCAGGTTATGCACTTTAGAGATGGGGGAGTGTACCTGAGACAGGTACAAAAGGTCCCTTATATTGGCGCACAGCAGACCCTTATAATATACTATGGTCAGGGGTGAATGAATATGTACAAAGCACAAGAAAAATAAAAAAAGTTTATTAAATATTTTGCAATGTTGTGTGGTGTAATTCACTTGGATAAAAATAGACTGGATAAGTCTATACTACTACTGGGTATCCCTAGTCGGTGCCAGTGTGGGATAGTGATCTCATGTCAAATGGCTCAAAATAGGAAGTTTTTGAGACAGAGTGTTAAAGATCAATGCATACAAATGTTTACTGATATTCAGCCAAATCTTGATTGTATGGTAGCTGCCTGCACTGATGTAATGTGCTGATATGCAAAGGCTAAAATCCACAGCTAAACAGCACCAAAGTGACTACCTATGTCTGGGCTGAGCATATAGTTCTCAGCCGTGCTGTCTCGTGTGGTGAGAGAATCCTACTGCGCGTGTGTCACGTGGATGTTGTCGGAAAAATCGTGAGGGCAGATGAGATTCATGCGTATGTGAGGCTAGGTAGGTGAATTATAGTTGCTATACCCTGCTTTGAGTATAGGTATCTCTAGAGTTCATAAGAGATGTGTAGCTGTATGGTCAATGCTGTATATCTCCAGAACTGAAAGACAGATAGCCTAGCACTGTTGTACTTATGGGTAAAAGACTCTCTTACTGCGCATGTGTCGCAATGTTCCGGTGCAGCTAAGGTAATGCCTTGCGCTGATAGGGCACGTTAGAAGAATTTGGCATTGAAAAACGGGACAGGTTTTTTCCTATAGTAATTGTAGAGTCACCCTGTATACAATTATATATATATAATTGCTATACCCTGCTTTGAGTATAGGTATCTCTAGAGTTCATAAGAGATGTGTAGCTGTATGGTCAATGCTGTATATCTCCAGAACTGAAAGACAGATAGCCTAGCACTGTTGTGCTTATGGGTAAGAGACTCTCTTACTGCGCATGTGTCGCAATGTTCCGGTGCAGCTAAGGTAATGCCTTGCGCTGATAGGGCACGTTAGAAGAATTTGGCATTGATAAACGGGACAGGTTTTTTCTTATAGTAATTGTAGAGTCACCCTGTATATCAGATGGAAGGTCCAGCTGGTGTAAGTATCATGATTCTATTAGGTCAAATCACCATACAGAGATGTGGTCTTATACAGGTATACGTGCATCCTGTCTCTGCTACAGTTCTGATATGGATCGAAGTGTCACCATGCACCCTGTTTGTGTGCTAATATTGATCTCTGAGACCCTTTGTAACTGAGGGAATCATTGCCAGCTCGCATATGTTATATATAGTTTGTGTGTGAGCACAGGGAGCACTGTCAAAGTTGTATCAGTGCAGGACACCTCTTTAAGTGGGTGTATCAAGGAGTGCACGATCTAAATATCAAGTAAAGATGCCATGAGAAGCACTAAAGGTTTAAGCAGTACTGTTAGGTAATACATAAGTAGTAGTGTGTCGGCAAAGACCCGACATGCAGCATGTTTCGTCGCTGCTTGCGACTTCTTCCGGGGTTATGCACTTTATCAAGAAGTTCCACATCATAGTACACAACCTGTTTAAATACAGCTGACTGCTGGTTTGGCGCCAAACATAATGATGTCACATTCTGTGATCCTCCAATGCGCATCACATCACCCGCGCATGTGCAATAGTACCCAGGGGGAGGAGAGAATCCTCGCCTTGATGATCAAAAGACCCCACAGCATTTGGAGACAAATACTCACCCAATGTTGACAGGAGTCACGATCATCCTCCGCAGAAGACCTCCCTCCCACACGTCACCACGCACATGCGCAGGGATATGGGACGCAACTAAGAACCTCCCCTGCTTGTCGGTGCGCACGCACCCTCAAACAGAACCCATACAAACACAATGGTCTGAAGGGAGGAGTTATTATGTTTGACGCCAAACCAGCAGTCAGCTGTATTTTAACAGGTTGTGTACTATGATGTGGAACTTCTTGATAAAGTGCATAACCTGCACGAAACACGTAGAAGGGCTTCTACCCTCGATTTTATGGTTATAAAGAAGACAGGGGGGGGGATAGGGAGTGATCAAAAAATAATACTAATTGAAATAATAATGAATTAAATGAACACATATATATTGATAATCATGAAGTAGGTGCAGACTGTGAACTGAAAAGTGAATCAGAAAAATAAAGGAGTGCAAAATGATTGGACCCCTGAAAGAATTCACTTAATTGCACACCACTAGAATTAAAATATACCTGCACAGTTTAAATGACACTACTCTATCATAGCCTAGTGTCGCTAGTCAGTGAGGTTTTCTACCATCTCTCTACCTGGCAATAGATGTGCCTTGTAGCTTCTGTGTTGTGAATTTATTTCACCGCTTCATTAGCTGCACCATGAGTGTCAGTCATTGAGTCTACACCTATGGTACCTACACCCTTTACTCTGTATTGAACTGATATATTATTGGGGTTTTTAAATAGCACGTTATTACACTAGGTGGAGCTCTTATTTATGTAATTAATTGTAACATTCCTCTCCTCACTGATGTTTACATCCTCACTATCTGCTCTGCTAGCTGATCCAGAGGAGTTTATTCCCTGACTAATAGTACTCTGAGTTCCCCACACCCTACCATTATTAATTGGTAGATAGGGTTTTCCATCACAATAATTAGGTGACTCGGGTGCTAAGTACTGTTGATTTAATTTCTTTTTAATCATGTTATACACTCCTTCGGTAATATAAGTTTTAATTAATTCATTAAAAGGTATATTATAATTCTAGTGGTGTGCAATTAAGTGAATTCTTTCAGGGGTCCAATCATTTTGCACTCCTTTATTTTTATGGTTATAAAGCAATTATTTTTTGTCAGACCTGCTTCTCTCTCCTGTTGTGCGCTGCACACACTTGCTTTGGATCATTTGGACTTCGGATACAGTTGCACGCATAAGGAAGACTGCTGGCGGTTTATGTGTGTACTCATACCTTAAGGCCAACCCAATGAGGAGGGGAGGGGTAATTACTTGCTCACTCCCTACCTTCAGGGTATTATAGAGCCTTCTTTCATGAGGTTTAGAGTGTGACAGGAATCATTGTTTAATTGTCAATACCTCATTGTATGGAGTGTAATAAACAGACTAACATTGGTCTATCAAAATGATATGTGTAGATAGGTCCAATTGTCCCATCTAAACCAAACTGGCCAGGAAAAAAATAATAAAGTTTTATTCAAATATATATATTAAAAACATACAAATCACATTCAAACATTAAAATAACCCCGTAGTTCAAGTGGCAGGATCAGCAAAATCTATGGAAATTGATTCAAATATCAATATATTAACTGTCACTCTGAGTGTCTGATTATAAAGACAAAGTGTCTTACAGTAGGTAGGAAACCAGGTAGAATATCATGTAATATGTCTCTCTGAAATTCCAATATGCAGAGATATCCTTCACATATCTAAAAGTGCATAGAGAATTATGGTTGAATCCATAAGTATCCTCCGCTAGCTAAGTCCTTAATCTATCACACTGAAATGTGGAGGTGGTAATGAAAAACGGCTTAGATACATATATCCGTTAGTATAGCTAGACTAAAATCCTAGAGTATACTTCTTAAAGCCAGGTGCAGCTACAATGTCCCACAGAGTGTATATACATCTATTAAGGTATTAAGTCCTTAATCTATCACACTGAAATGTGGAGGTGGTAATGAAAAACGGCTTAGATACATATATCCGTTAGTATAGCTAGACTAAAATCCTAGAGTATACTTCTTAAAGCCAGGTGCAGCTACAATGTCCCACAGAGTGTATATACATCTATTAAGGTATTTGTTAATACAATCACTCCGTTGGGGATGCACAATAGCGGTATATCAAACTATCAGTTAGCGATGATCTATAAAATAAACAGATAGATACTGGATATAATATCCAAACGAGGCATAGATAAACCGCAATAATATCAACAAACGCTGCTGATGATACAAGCCTGGCGGTGAAGTTTCCTGATACTCCTACGTCTCGACGCTGCCACTTGTGATGACGTCACCTATGACGTTATTACGTCCCAATGATCGTTTCGCGTGGGCTAAACATGCTTCTTCAAGGGGGGAGTATACTTCCTGGTTCGTAATGGCCTTATTTATATGGATAGAGTCCCGCCTTCCATGGGTCATGGAGGCGTGGTTAATGCCCGTGAACCAATCGGGTCATTATCGTAGGAGAGTAAGTATAATTATTGCGTTTACTGTCCGTTATAACTAATTGACTTCATTTGTTGTTGCAGGTCTTATCATTTAAAGGAATACGCAAGCATGCAGACTTGTGCATCATGGGTAAGGCGCCTCAAACATACAGGGATGGATCGTTTGATATTCAAAGACCAGGGCTAGGGTGGAATAACCAAACGGGGAAAGAAGTGGAAGATGGAAGGGAACGGTGGGGGGGGGGGGGGGGGGGGGCGAAGAAGGGAAGGGGGGGGAGGGAAAAGAGGGGGGAGAACAAGGGAGAATGACCCAAAGAGAGCAGAATGGTGTTGCTATGTGAGTGTGAATAAGATAAATAAAGAAATAAACCTATACAACAGTTGTGTCGTTTAATGTGTAATGTGATTCATAAACAGCGACTCGTCGATGTGGGTATAGACTAGTGTCTATATAAAGTGTAAATTATACTATCATATGCGTATTAAGGCCATATTAGGTCTGTGATTCCATCATATAAGGACAATAAATAATCCCAAAATAATCCCAAAATAATATTGCTGTTAACATCTAAATCAGTGATGTAGGATTGATAGTTAAAAATTGATTGACCTGCCCCTATTGGTCAATGCAGGTCTAAATAGGTCAGTTAATTAAATACTTGGGTCCCCCCTATAATGTCCATATTGATATTGACATCGTTGTTCCAGAATGATATTTAAATTCTAGGTCCTGTTAGTGGTGTAGGAATGATAAACAGCAATAGGTGACCTGCCCCTATTGGTCAATACAGGTCTTGAATATGTTTATCATATACCTGGATCCCCTTACATTGGTGGTTTAGATCTTCAAATAGTATCTAATTTGGATATAAATCCAAATCCAATTATATGGTGGAATCATTGATCTACTTGGCAGAATAGTGTCACATTCCAGATAGATGTATATAGTAGTGTAGATTGTGTGAACACTTCAATGAACATATACCTTATGTGCTGGTAGTTAGAAAGTGAAGTACATTAATGGTACATTGGTTATGTGATAGCTCTGCTATTTAAGTGAAGTTAGTTTTAAATCAAATAGCCTATCCCTGTTGGTCAAATGAATAGATGAACAATTAACTGTATACCTGGATCCCCTTATATTCCCTATTAAGGTCTAAGCATAATAAAACAATCCCATAACTCCTAGTGAGATTGGAATCTAGGCACTATAGTACGATCTTAAGGCTCCTTATGATGTGCTATTCCCCCTGACCCATATCTGATGTTGGCTATCCATTCGTAAGGCCTTATAAAAAGGGGGAATAAATAAAGCCTTCATTAAGCCCCAGAGGAGATAGGGTTTGCAGTTCGTAGATCCAACGACATTCTTTTTGAAGAAGTCGTTTATCCCAATCTCCTCCCCTCGGGTCCCTAGTTACATATTCGATGCCACAAAGTGCATTGCTTGCAGATCTCCTTTGTGGCATTGTACAATGTGTCTTGCCACTGGTGTATCAGTTGAATTGCGTACATTGCCAATATGTTCCAAAACCCTCGTCTTTAATTGTCTATGGGTTTTGCCAACATATTTAAAGCCGCAATCGCATGTCATCAGATAGATGGTACCCATAGTAAGACAATTAATGAAATCTTTGATTAAAAATGTTTTGTTATTTGAAGAATTGGTGAAATGTTTAGTAACTGGCATAGACTGACAAGCTTTGCATCTAGAGCATGGGAAGGATCCACAGGGTTTAGTGCCAAGCCATGTTTTTTTGAGCACTGATGTAAAATGACTATGTACTAGTCTGTCTTTAATGTTAGTTCCCCGTCTATATCCGATGGTTGGAAAGTCTCTCAAAATCTTACTTAAATCGGTGTCTTCCAATAACAAGTGCCAATGTCTCTGGAGGATTCATTTAACATCTCTCCATTGATTGGTGTACGTAGAAATGAACCTAAAAGTGTTCCCATCTGGTTCTCTCTTCTTTTTCATTAACAGATGGGGTCTTGGTTCCATTAAAGCCCTGTGATATGCTTTATTGATCAGTTTGTTGCTGTAACCTCTCATTTTAAACCTTGATGACATTTCTATTGCTTGTTTGGTGAACTCGGACGTGGTGGAGCAAGTCCGGCGCAAGCGTAAAAATTGCTCTATTGGTATATTGTTGGTGATGTGGCTAGGATGATGGCTATTCGCCATGAGCAGAGTATTAGTGGCTGTGGGTTTCCTGAAGATAGTAGTCTCCACACATCCTTCACCTGACTTGGAAATACAGAGATCTAGAAAATCAATTTTCTGTGTATCCATGTGAGTTGTTAGTTTTAAGTTATGTGGTTTCTGGTTTAGTTTGCCTATAAACTCATGGAGTAGCTCTTCTGTCCCTTTCCAGATCATTAAAATGTCGTCAATATACCTGACCCACAATTCCACTGACTCTGTGTACATTTCTTGTGTTTCTATGAAGACCACGGTTTCCTCCCACCAGCCCAGATATAGATTGGCATAGGTGGGAGCACAGGTGGTCCCCATAGCTGTCCCTTGTATCTGATGGTACATAGTATTATGGAACAGAAAGAAATTGTGGGTCAGGACATAATCTAGAAGTTTGAGAACAAACATAGTGTGAGGTAGACAGTCAACTCCTCTAGCTCTTAAAAAATGTTCTACCGCTGCAATGCCATAGTGGTGTGGGATGCTCGAATATAATCCCTCCACGTCCAGGGTCACCAAAATAGTATCAGAATCTAATATAATCCCCTCTAATTTCCTAAGTACATCAGTAGTGTCTCTTACATATGACGGCAAAATCTCCACAAAGGGGCGTAATACTTGATCTAAATATACGCTCCCACTTGAGGTCAAATTGCCAATACCGGACACGATAGGTCTTCCTGGAGGTGGTCTTATCTCTTTATGTATCTTAGGTAAGTGGTAAAAAGTAGCCACTTTGGGATTCTTAATCAGGATGAAATTATATTCTTGTTGGGATATCAATTTCTGTTTTAAGCTTTCATCAAGTATTTCTCTGAGTTGGTCAGAATATTTCTGTGTTGGATTGTTCTTTAGGATAGAATAGCATTTCCTGTCTGACAACAAACGTTCACATTCTTGTATGTAGTCAGCCTGGTTCAAGACAACCACATTTCCGCCCTTATCGGAAGGTTTTATAATTATGGTTTTGTCTTGTTCCAGGCTTCTAAGGGCTAGTCTTTCTTGGTACGTGAGGTTTTGCTTACATTTGGAGATTGAAAGATTCTGTATGTCTTTTGTTACCATTTTATTAAAGACATCGACATTGGTACTGCAAATGGATGGGGGTACAAAGGTGGATTTGTTTTTGAGATTGGTGAAGGGACCTTCCCCAGAGGGTCTAAGGCTTTCTTCCTCAAGTTCTTCTAAGATGTCAATAGTGTCTAATTGTTGTGTATTTAGAAGTGCCATAGAGGTATTAGCGTTCTGCCATTCTCTCCGTCTCTTAAAAAACTTATGCAGAGATAACTTTCTACAGAAAAGGTTCAAGTCTTTGACACATTCGAAATGGTCTAATTGGTTAGTTGGGCAGAATGACAAACCCTTGGACAGAAGGCTAAAATGTTCCTGGTTTAGTTCTTTGGAGGATACATTTATTACCTGCGTCTCCTCATTCGTCTGCCTCTCCTGGGGGGTCCCCATTTTTCCCTTTCTCTTGAGGAGACCTCCCTTCCCTCTCCTTGTCTTCCTATTGTGATAGGTATGGGAAAGAGGCCTGGGTTCTCTAAAAAAGAGTCCCCTCTTTGGGGTAGGGCAAAGGGAGCCACAAATCCTGATTTAGAGGTGTCTAGTTGTTGTGTGCCAGTGTCTATCTCAGTGTCGCTAGCAGAGACCTCCCATTCTCTGGAAGATTCTTTGGTTCTGGGATAGGTGTTATACCGTCTATTTCTAGTTTTAAAATGGAAAATTTTACCTTCTTTGAAGTCTTCGTAGTCACGAATATATTTTTTGTGTTTTCTCTCTTTTAATTCATTTTTTAGTTTTTCTACATTATTTTTCAATTTAGTTTCTAGTGATTCGAAGGTAAGATCAAGTTTCCATTTAGCTATGTCTATCACAAGGGTTTTAATTTCAATTTTTACTGCTTCTAGTTTCTTAGTTTCATGTTCAACTAGTAGACGCATCAATTGCACTGAACAATTCAGTAAGATTTTATTCCACTTATCAATAAAAGCAGTATCTGTTGTTTGGTGGGATGGTGGAAGCTTGACTCTAAGTCCCCTTGGGACCAAATTGGTGTTCAAATAATTCTCAAGGCTTGCCATTTCCCTCCAAATTCTTGTCCTTGAAATATATGTCCTTTCTAAATCCCTAAAGAACCCATTGATGTCTGGTATTGGGGTCTCTGCATTAGACCCTGACGTAATGGAAAAAGTGTCTTTGGCTTCATTCATCCAATTATCAAAATTATCAATATCTGTCAGAAAACTTGTCATATTTGGATACACAATCAAAACAACGCAAAATGGTTCAAAAAATTATTTCTCAGTACTATGTTGAGTTGGGAGCTAGATGTGGTAAAGAACAATAGCTGTTCACAGACCTTCATAAACTATAAAGGAGAAACAACTGCTCATCCAAATACGTAGGAAATAAATTTGTAATGAACCCAAGGTGCTCAGAAGGATATATGTCTTGTATATCAAGGTAGATCCCAAGAGAGGATCAAAAAGGTTCCCTCATAGTAGAGCACTCATTGTATGGAGTGTAATAAACAGACTAACATTGGTCTATCAAAATGATATGTGTAGATAGGTCCAATTGTCCCATCTAAACCAAACTGGCCAGGAAAAAAATAATAAAGTTTTATTCAAATATATATATTAAAAACATACAAATCACATTCAAACATTAAAATAATAACAAATAAAAAAATTAATGTTTGAATGTGATTTGTATGTTTTTAATATATATATTTGAATAAAACTTTATTATTTTTTTCCTGGCCAGTTTGGTTTAGATGGGACAATTGGACCTATCTACACATATCATTTTGATAGACCAATGTTAGTCTGTTTATTACACTCCATACAATGAGTGCTCTACTATGAGGGAACCTTTTTGATCCTCTCTTGGGATCTACCTTGATATACAAGACATATATCCTTCTGAGCACCTTGGGTTCATTACAAATTTATTTCCTACGTATTTGGATGAGCAGTTGTTTCTCCTTTATAGTTTATGAAGGTCTGTGAACAGCTATTGTTCTTTACCACAACTAGCTCCAAACTCAACAGAGTACTGAGAAATAATTTTTTGAACCATTTTGCATTGTTTTGATTGTGTATCCAAATATGACAAGTTTTCTGACAACATATTGATAATTTTGATAATTGGATGAATGAAGTCAAAGACACTTTTTCCATTACGTCAGGGTTTAATGCAGAGACCCCAATACCAGACATCAATGGGTTATTTAGGGATTTAGAAAGGACATATAGTTCAAGGACAAGAATTTGGTGGGAAGTGGCAAGCCTTGAGAATTATTTGAACACCAATTTGGTCCCAAGGGGACTTAGGGTCAAGCTTCCACCATCCCACCAAACAACAGATACTGCTTTTATTGATACTGCACCGACACACTTTATTCGAGCAAATACCCAGTATGTACCTGGCAGATACCTGGAATGCGCCGCTCCTCACCTCTGACAAGCCCCGTTGCGTTTGCCTTCCCAGCCTGGGTTCATGCCTGGCTGACGGGCGGCTGATCTGTTAAATGATAATGATTAGGATTTAATAGGCTGCAATGCTTCGCGTGTCTACCAGATGGCATAAATTCATGAATTGTAATGCAGTATATATATATATATACTGTGCAGTATTGCAGCCAGCGGGAATAAAATGCTTCAATCCCTGCCTGGAAAATAACGCAATGCACTCGGGCAGAAAACAGTCACAAACCTCAATACACCCGGGTATACCCGAATTCGTGGGACTAGCTGAGCTCGAATAAAGTGTGTCGCCAGTGTAAGTGGAATTAAATCTTACTGAATTGTTCAGCGCAATTGATGCGTCTACTAGTTGAACATGAAACTAAGAAACTAGAAGCAGTAAAAATTGAAATTAAAACCCTTGTGATAGACATAGCTAAATGGAAACTTGATCCTACCCTTGAATCACTAGAAACTAAATTGAAAAATAATGTAGAAAAACTAAAAAATGAATTAAAAGAGAGAAAGCACAAAAAATATATTCGTGACTACGAAGACTTCAAAGAAGGTAAAATTTTCCATTTTAAAACTAGAAATAGACGGTATAACACCTATCCCAGAACCCAAGAATCTTCCACAGAATGGGAGGTCTCTGCTAGCGACACTGAGATAGACACTGGCACACAACAACTAGACACCTCTAAATCAGGATTTGTGGCTCCCTTTGCCCTACCCCAAAGAGTGGACTCTTTTTTAGAGAACCCAGGCCTCTTTCCCATACCTATCACAAGAGGAAGACAAGGAGAGGGAAGGGAGGTCTCCTCAAGAGAAGGAGAAAAATGGGGACCCCCCAGGAGAGGCAGACGAATGAGGAGACGCAGGTAATAAATGTATCCTCCAAAGAACTAAACCAGGAACATATTAGCCTTCTGTCCAAGGGTTTGTCATTCTGCCCAACTAACCAATTAGACCATTTTGAATGTGTCAAAGACTTGAACCTTTTCTGTAGAAAGATATCTCTGCATACATTTTTTAAGAGACGGAGAGAATGGCAGAACACTAATACCCCTATGGCACTTCTAAAAACACAACAATTAGACACTATTGACATCTTAGAAGAACTTGAGGAAGAAAGCCTTAGACCCTCTGGGGAAGGTCCCTTCACCAATCTCAAAAACAAATCCACCTTTGTACCCCCATCCATTTGCGTACCAATGTCGATGTCTTTAATAAAATGGTAACAAAAGACATACAGAATCTTTCAATCTCCAAATGTAAGCAAAACCTCACGTACCAAGAAAGACTAGCCCTTAGAAGCCTGGAACAAGACAAAACCATAATTATAAAACCTTCCGATAAGGGCGGAAATGTGGTTGTCTTGAACCAGGCTGACTACATACAAGAATGTGAACATTTGTTGTCAGACAGGAAATGCTATTCTATCCTAAAGAACAATCCAACACAGAAATATTCTGACCAACTCAGAGAAATACTTGATGAAAGCTTAAAACAGAAATTGAAATCCCAACAAGAATATAATTTCATCCTGATTAAGAATCCCAAAGTGGCTACTTTTTACCACTTACCTAAGATACATAAAGAGATAAGACCACCTCCAGGAAGACCTATCGTGTCCGGTATTGGCAATTTGACCTCAAGTGGGAGCGTATATTTAGATCAAGTATTACGCCCCTTTGTGGAGGTTTTGCCGTCATATGTAAGAGACACTACAGATGTATTTAGGAAATTAGAGGGGATTATATTAGATTCTGATACTATTTTGGTGACCCTGGACGTGGAGGGAATATATTCGAGCATCCCACACCACTATGGCATTGCAGCGGTAGAACATTTTTTAAGAGCTAGAGGAGTTGACTGTCTACCTCACACTATGTTTGTTCTCAAACTTCTAGATTATGTCCTGACCCACAATTTCTTTCTGTTCCATAATACTATGTACCATCAGATACAAGGGACAGCTATGGGGACCACCTGTGCTCCCACCTATGCCAATCTATATCTGGGCTGGTGGGAGGAAATCGTGGTCTTCATAGAAACACAAGAAATGTACACAGAGTCAGTGGAATTGTGGGTCAGGTATATTGACGACATTTTAATGATCTGGAAA
>NC_134487.1:195679640-195745964 GCF_040206685.1 Ascaphus truei | reverse complement strand
CGTTTCTATGAAAATTTAAGTTTTTTTTTTGCGGCCCACCTAGACTTAAACCTTGTTTATTTGGCCCTTGTTAGCATTTGAGTTTGACATGCTTGCTCTAGATGCAAAGCTTGTCAGTCTATGCCAGTTACTAAACATTTCACCAATTCTTCAAATAACAAAACATTTTTAATCAAAGATTTCATTAATTGTCTTACTTACTTAACTGACCTATTTAGACCTGCATTGACCAATAGGGGCAAGTCAATCAATTTTTAACTATCAATCCTACATCACTGATTTAGATGTTAACAGCAATATTATTTTGGGATTATTTATTGTCCTTATATGATGGAATCACAGACCTAATATGGCCTTAATACGCATATGCTAGTATAATTTACACTTTATATAGACACTAGTCTATACCCACATCGACGAGTCGCTGTTTATGAATCACATTACACATTAAACGACACAACTGTTGTATAGGTTTATTTCTTTATTTATCTTATTCACACTCACATAGCAACACCATTCTGCTCCCTTTGGGTCATTCTACCTTGTTCTCCCCCCTCTTTTCCCTCTCCCCCCCCCTTCCGTTCATCCCCCCGCCCCCCACCCCTCCACCCCATCCCCGTTACCTTCCATCTTCCACTTCTTTCCCCGTTTGGTTATTCCACCCTAGCCCTGGTCTTTGAATATCAAATGATCCATCCCTGTATGTTTGAGGCGCCTTACCCATGATGCACAAGTCTGCATGCTTGTGTATTCCTTTAAATGATAAGACCTGCAACAACAAATGAAGTCAATTAGTTATAACGGACAGTAAACGCGATAATTATACTTACTCTCCTACGATAATGACCCGATTGGTTCACGGGCATTAACCACGCCTCCATGACCCATGGAAGGCGGGACTCTATCCATATAAATAAGGCCATTACGAACCAGGAAGTATACTCCTCCCCTTGAAGAAGCGTGTTTAGCCCACGCGAAACGATCGTCGGGACGTAATGACGTCATAGGTGACGTCATCACAAGTGGCAGCGTCGAGACGTAGGAGTATCAGGAAACTTCACCGCCAGGCTTGTATCATCAGCAGCGTTTGTTGATATTATTGCGGTTTATCTATGCCTCATTTGGATATTACTGTATATCCAGTATCTATCTGTTTATTTTATAGATCATCGCTAACTGATAGTTTGATATACCGCTATTGTGCATCCCCAACGGAGTGATTGTATTAACAAATACCTTAATAGATGTATATACACTCTGTGGGACATTGTAGCTGCACCTGGCTTTAAGAAGTATACTCTAGGATTTTAGTCTAGCTATACTAACGGATATATGTATCTAAGCCGTTAGTGTGATAGATTAAGGACTTAGCTAGCGGAGGATACTTATGGATTCAACCATAATTCTCTATGCACTTTTATATATGTGAAGGATATCTCTGCATATTGGAATGTCAGAGAGACATATTACATGATATTCTACCTGGTTTCCTACTTACTGTAAGACACTTTGTCTATATAATCAGACGCTCAGAGTGACAGTAAATATATTGATATTTGAATCAATTTCCATAGATTTTGCTGATCCTGCCACTTGAACTACGGGGTTATTTTAATGTTTGAATGTGATTTGTATGTTTTTAATATATATATTTGAATAAAACTTTATTATTTTTTTCCTGGCCAGTTTGGTTTAGATGGGACAATTGGACCTATCTACACATATCATTTTGATAGACAAATGTTAGTCTGTTTATTACACTCCATACAATGAGTGCTCTACTATGGGGGAACCTTTTTGATCCTCTCTTGGGATCTACCTTGATATATTTTTAGTCAAGTAAGAATTGTATTGTCTAAATGATGGGAAGCTCAAACAGCAAAAGTTGCCCTAAGGAAATGAATGATTGTAAAAATAGCAATAGAACTGTTGACATAGCTTGTAAGACTTCTAGGCAGAAACCTACTGTTACGCTCATTATTAATAGACGATATGACCCTGACATAGAAACACCTAAGGAATTTGTAAGTGCATGTACGTCAGATTTTTACACAACTCCGTTTGTAGATAACATAGCTGGATGGTCTGAGAAAATGCAATCTTCCAGCACTTTCCCGAGGGAAGGTAGTTTTGCCCCATTTCATATGACAATGATAAAAGGCTTGTGTTTGGGTGGTGATCCTGAATGGCTATGGTTTCAGCCAGATCCTGAGTGGGATATGACCTATATGGCATTATGTGGCCGCATTTGGGTGAAAGTGGCACCTCACATTGATGAGGCAAAATAAAATAATAACCCAAAATCTGAAGAGCCCATATGGCCAGCCCCACCTAAGAACCTTACAATGGTGTATTCCCAAGCTCCTAATGCACCACCACAGGAGTTTTTACCTCCAGATATTCTACCCCCACCGCCGCCGCCTTGTGTGATGTTACAAGTACCCCCGTATACCCCTAACACACCTGTGCCACTATATCCAAGTTTGGATCCTACCATGTTGGCAGCTTTATCACACTATGCTGCAGGTACTCACCACAAACCTCCTGCACCCTTACGTAGGGGGGAGAGTAAGGATTTTTGTCCCCAGTCCCCTCAACCCACATATGTGGAGTTGAGAAATACTACAGAATCAGAGGTGGTACACCTCTCTGAGCCTGTGCCTAATATGTCGTCCTTTAAAGGAAGCCCAAACAGACAGCTTCCCACTGCCGTAAGCCCCACAAGAGTTTCATCTCCTGTTTCACCCCCTGTCTCCAGGTACAGTGAAGAGGAGGACTCTAGTTCGGAATCATCTTCCCATTCCGACATGCCATCACCCCCTTGCCAATTGCCTTTAAGGAAACTTAAAGAAACCACTGCTTCAGCAGCTTCAGTGACGTCTGAGTCATCTGCAGAAGCCAGCAATGAAAGAGTTAAGGAGTTTTGTGCTTCTGTGAGGGTATTGACTGAGGAATTTAAGGAATTTAAATATGTCTTGACTGATTCATTTGCAGTAATATTAACTCCCGCACATAATACCAAACCTGTCCTTGCAACACCGCAATCATCCTTTCTCACACCTACAAACACTACAACTAAAAGAAAGGATGCTATTCGCACTGCTAAGAAAAGAGAATATGAAGCATTGTTAGCTGACACTTTAGCTGATTCAATAAAACTCTCTGAGGAAATCAGAAGGTATAATTCTCCAAGACAGGATCCGCCAATATCAACTAGAACACGACAGGCATTACTGATGAGGGAACAGGCTGACACACAGGATTGTGCTGAAGCAGAGGTTGATTTAGCATTGCCGTTTATGACTTTAGGAAAAGATATTTTGATACACTCTGTAGACACCACACTAATGGAATCATGGGCTACAGGCTGCCCGGATCCTTTTAAAAATCCCAGTGGTGCAATTAAATACCTAAAGAAGAGAAGTCAAGGTTATCAGTTTACAGGAGGGGATATTAGATTTTGTTTGGACTGTTTGACAGGACACATTGATATTGACTGGTCTAAGGCTGACAAATATTTGAGTAAAAAGTATGATGCACCCGGTAAAGGGAGCAGCTTTAGTCTATTGAGTTCTGAAGCTGAACTTGCAGAGGGTGAGTTTGTCTGGAATGATCCCCGTGTTGTTTCCAAAATGTGGGATCTGTTGCAGCAATATTTTTTTGATCAGGGCAGATCAAGTAAAAATGTAGGGCTGATAATGACCATTAAACAAAAAGAGGATGAGTCAGTTACAGATTTTTGCCATAGATTTAAGAATGAGTGGGTGAATACAGCAGGTATGCAATACCCTAAGGCAACAGATGATGAAATGAATATTTTGTATGTACAATCTTTACTTAACGGTTTATGCGAACAACATAGGCAGATTGTTTACGTGACAGTGACTGGTTGGCAAACAATGACACCTGAGAAAATTGTAGGTGACCTGGCCATTAAGGATGGTGCAGGAGCTTTCCCAGATTGTACACCTTTGCCCCCACCCCCTCCCCCGCCTGCCACTATAATGCATGCTCATGATGGCTCAGTGCAGAATGTTCAAGGAAATAATTACAGAAGCAGGGGAGGACAGAATAGAGGAAGGGGTAGGGGACAGCAAGGGAATTACCAGCGCAAACCAGGCGTTTGTTTTAATTGTGGGAAACCAGGACACTGGAGAAATGAATGTTGGGCCCCTTCTCAGGGTAACAACCCACAACAAAATCAACAGCAGGATTATCAGAGTCAAGGAAATAACAGGCAGCACCAGGGCTATGGACAGCAGAGCCATGCAGAATACCAGCAGAATAGCAGCAGACATCAGCAGCAGAATACTCAGAGGCAACATCAGAATCACAATTATCAGGGCCAAAATGTTTCCAGCCCTCAGTATAATGTTGCATGGAACCAAGAGATGCCCTATAGCCAATAGGGATGCCAGAGGACAGAAACCCTCGTCTGCCCACAAGCTTCTGTGTCTAATGGTTGGTTAGATATACCATTATTATCATTGTATGTCGATGGAAGATTAACTGATTTTCTTGTAGACACAGGTGCAACGCGTTCTTGTCTTAATAAACATTCCTACAAGGGCCCAATGAAGCAAGCAGACGAGTCCTCTATGGGTATTGAGGGTACTCTAACCAAATGTTACAACACACCTATTTTGTCAGTTCAATTAAATCCTAGGTCTGACAAACAATGGAAGCATGGGAACAAACAAACAATGGGGGAGCATGGGATTAGAAAGACATATACAATAATAATAGTGATGAATATTGACAGTAGTTCCAAAGGTGGGGGGCGGGTTGTAAATATAATAATACTTACACGGCCATGTGTAAGCAACCACAATTAGTGATCACCTCCTTGAGGGCGAGCTGTGCCTCTCCCAGCTAGATATAGCTGTATGTTGATAGGGTTAGGGGAAATGATATATAATCTATAAGGCTATACTCACACGGCCCTGTGTGAGCTGGTGTAGAAATTGGTTACTTTGGGGTTAAATTTAACCCATCCACATCTATTCGTCACGTAATGGGGGTTTTCTCCAGTATCCAGGGCAGCACGAAAATCAGTGCTAACTCCCAGGCGTCAGCCAGGCTCTCCCCCCAGGTGTTATGATGCGTGGGGGGGGGGAGGGGTTGGGTGATGAGAAAAACGAGTGAGGCACGGTTCCATTTAAATATTCACAAGAAATCGCATTTATTAATTAAAACAGCAAAGGGACTCACATACATATAGAATGGACCCCTGGCCTCCTCATGCAGTCCAGGATCGAGTTTGAGCAGCTTTGTGCGCCCTTCCCGCGTCCGGGATGCAGGAAGAAAAACTATCCTGCTGGGCTGCAAACACTGCTCCACGGTCTGACTGCGGAAGCCTCCTTAGGTCAAAATCTTCTGGTGGTTTAGAGCTACGCGTTTCGTCGACACATCGACACATCGGTTTTAATTAATAAATGCGATTTCTTGTGAATATTTAACTGGAACCCTGCCTCACTCGTTTTTCTCATCACCCAACCCCTCCCCCCCCCCACACACACATCATAACACCTGGGGGGAGAGCCTGGCTGACGCCTGGGAGTTAGCACTGATTTTCGTGCTGCCCTGGATACTGGAGAAAACCCCCATTACGTGACGAATAGATGTGGATGGGTTAAATTTAACCCCAAAGTAACCAATTTCTACACCAGCTCACACAGGGCCGTGTGAGTATAGCCTTATAGATTATATATCATTTCCCCTAACCCTATCAACATACAGCTATATCTAGCTGGGAGAGGCACAGCTCGCCCTCAAGGAGGTGATCACTAATTGTGGTTGCTTACACATGGCCGTGTAAGTATTATTATATTTACAACCCGCCCCCCCACCTTTGGAACTACTGTCAATATTCATCACCATTATTATTGTATATGTCTTTCTAATCCCATGCTCCCCCATTGTTTGTTTGTTCCCATGTTTCTATAAGGGCTCTGGATTAACCCTTTTCTGGGGTTGAAGCTGAAGGGATCCTACTGTTTGCTCCAAGTATTTGTAAGAGAGCTATTGTCGAATTGACCGCTTTACTGTAAGCACACTTTTGTTTCTAATCTGAGGTAAGCGCCTGTTTTTTTGCACACAAACAATGGAAGCACCCATTTAGGGTTATTCCACAATGTCCAGTGAATTTATTGGGACGTGATTTAATGGCCAAAATGCAAATTGACATAAGTATTGATGACAAGGGGGGGATTATTGTAAGTTCTCCACATCTCTCCCCCAATAATTATGATCTTTCTCTCTTTCAGCATGACACTGGCAGACTCAAAGTTCGAGGGTTAACAATGCCAGACAGATTAGTTGAACAACTGACCAAATTGTCTATGATCCAGAAGCAGAGATGCATGATCCTGAAGCACACACGGATGTGTCTGCTCGCATTGAAGGTGTATGGATCACACCAACTACTATTTACATTGCATCAGACAAAGGAGCCTTCATATGAGCTCAGGGACAGCAGCTTGTATTACAGAACAAGTATTTACCTATTGACGAGATATGGGATATAGAATGGAATCTTTTTTCTACTGACATACCTTTATCATTAAAGGACATTGACCCACGGGTATGGGCGACTTCTAACACTGACCCATCTAATGCACACCATATGAGGCTACACTAAAGCCAGGAGTAAGTCCGGTTTACATCAAACAGTACCCATTATCTGCAGAGACGGAAGCAGGGATAGAACCTATTATCAAGTGAGTTACTCGCAAAGGGAGTGATAGAACCAACTGTCTCACCATACAACACACCAGTTAACCCTGTCCCTAAACCTAACAGCTCGCAGTGGCGTTTTACACAAGATTTGCGCGCAGTCAATGAGTTAGTGCAACCATTAGCACCTATAGTACCAGATGTTACAGCAATCATTACAGCCATACCTACAACAGCGATGTATTTCATGGTAATAGATTGGAATTCGGCGTACTTTTCCATTCCGGTGCACCCCAACACAAGATCTTTGTTTGCGTTTACCTATAAAGGTGAACAATTCAGATGGTGTCGTTTACCACAGGGGTATTGCGATTCACCAACGGCTTACAGCCTGATCGTGCATATGACTCTTGCTGACTGGTGTCCGCCCGGTGACTCTGTTTTGCTGCAGTATGTGGATGATTTGCTACTCTGCAGTCAAACGGAAGAAAAGTGCACTCTGGACACGCATAGTCTGATGGAGCATCTCGCTGCTACAGGTCATAAGGTCTCACCACACAAGGTACAGATGGCGCAACAAACTGTCAAATATTTAGGCTTCATACTACAGCCAGGACAGAGACTCCTTTCGCCAGAACGAGTCAAGGTAATTGCCACTCTCCCCAAACCCAAGACGAAAGCTGCTATGTTGTCTTTTCTTAGGATGATCACCTATTGCCGCCAATGGATTCCGAACTGTTCCCACTGGGATAACATTTTGAGACAATTGACATTGATGCATAAGCCAGACACACTGCAATGGACGCCAGAGATTCTCACTGCATTCACTGAACTTAAGACTGCATTGTGTTCTAGCCCTGCTCTGGGCTTGCCGAACTATAACCTGCCTTTCCATTTGTTTTGCAGCGAGACAGGTACCGCGGTTGTTGGTGTACTGGCGCAAGAGCATGGCTCGGGCTATAGGCCGGTGGCATTCTATTCTAAGAAACTGCAGGAGATTGTGCAAGGGTTCCCGGCATGTT
Source organism: Ascaphus truei (assembly GCF_040206685.1). Lineage (NCBI taxonomy): Eukaryota > Metazoa > Chordata > Amphibia > Anura > Ascaphidae > Ascaphus > Ascaphus truei. The sequence goes on along the minus strand of NC_134487.1, from coordinate 195,738,267 downwards.
TAAGACAAGTAGCTGCATGCGCTATTTTGGTAGAAGCAGTACAAACTATTGTGCTATCACACAAACTAACCTTGCATACATCACACCAAGTACTACATGTTCTCAGGAATCTCACTACGCAGCACATGACCGCACAGCGTAGAACAGGGTATGAAACTATCCTCACATCTACCTCAAATCTCATTGTCAAATATCATCCACCACACACTGGTCCAGCTAGCACAGCATTTTAACAAGCCCAGGGACTGCACGACCTCTGGCTGTCAAAAAATCTAAATCTCCCCTAATCTCCTCATAAAGAGATAAGATTGCTGCTGAACTCAAACGATAGCGACTTACTATCTCCTCCTCACTCATCCCATCTAACAGGGTTCTCTCCCTGTACACACGCGGACGAGGCACAACTTGCCTCCTGTGTCTTCTCCTCTGATCTCCTGTCCCTCTACCTCTCCCTCGGCCTGTCCCTCTCCCTGTCCCTGTCGTATCCGCGTGCCTGTCCCTGTCACTGTCCCTCGGTCTGTCCCTCCCTTGCCCTATATCATTCTCTTGATCAGCAAGCATGTCATAGAAAAGAATGTTCCTCCGTCTCCTAAACAATCGCAACATTTTGAAATGAGTAGCTGTGAATGAGCAGGTAATGGGCGTCCTTTAAATAGGTATGTGATGATGTCAGGTGACATAGTAAAATGCAAGGTGTTACATTAACATAATAAAGTACTTCTGTGCCAAGCTGTGTGCAGTTGATCTTAGAAGTATTTGTTGTGTGTATTCTGCAGGGAATGATGATATTTGCCAATGATGTCACGTGAAGCTTTGTACAAACATTGCTTGAAAATAAATAGTTTAATGTGCAATGCATGTAACACTTCTGAACGCAACAGTCAGTCATGTAATTAGACAAAAAGGCTGAGATTGACGTGGGAAAAGTTTGCTGTAACATGTGTAATTAGCCATGTTATTGTCACATGTTGACAACAATGAATTGTCGTTTGCATATGCATGCATTTCTGTAATGAGGATAGTTGCTATAGAATGAGTTTACAAGGTGTCACAATGATTAATTACTGTACATGTGTGTAGAAGTTAGGTTGAAGTGCTTGTAATGCAACGGTTACAATGTAAACATGCAATGTGATTGAGCGTTCAATAAGTGACGTCATGAAAATAGGGAGGACCAAAACTAGATGTAAACATGAGAAAAAAGATGTACATGAACGTTTAAAGATGCGTCACACATTACAAGCATTGTGTAATGTAAAGGAACATGAATATACGGTGTATGTGTGACATGTGTGACATGTGTAACATCATGTAAATAATTGTCGCTCAGTTCAGTAAAATGTGTGATATGATGTGAGGTACTCCTTTAAGAGTTGAGTATAGTATTTTCCCTTGACACATCATCACATGATGAAAACATGTAAAAGTACAATGTTATGCAAATAATACACGTCAGCTGTGACACAATGCAGGGAATGCCCTCCACACTGTAATGCAAATCACGTTTGTATTGTGAGCAATGAAACGTAAACAGTACTATACTGTTATACGTCCCAACTCCATTGACTTCCATTGATGTACAGAAGAGTTTTTTTTCTAAGTGCCGTTCCGGCAGCCTTAGCGATCGTTCTCCCCTCCAACTTGCCAACTTTAGTTGGCGGGAGAAATTGGCCATAACATCTCAATTTCGTAGTGCCGATCAGCCCCGATAAGCTGATTTTGTTACTTGAATCCAGCCGATTTAAAAAAGTGGCGATCAGTGGCGAAAACAGGCTTATCGGCAGCCGACTGGCCATAACAAAATTATCGGCTACGCAAACTGCCGAAATCAAGCACTTATCGGCGCTTACTGAATCTCAAACCCAATTTTGGCTATAAAATGCCGAAAAAAACCTTATCAACGCTTACTGCATGAGGCCCATAATTATGCCCCTTTACAAAGCATTAGTAAGACCACACCTTGAATATGGAGTACAAATTTGGGCACCAATCCTAAGAAAAGACATTATGGAACTAGAGAGAGTGCAGAGAAGAGCCACCAAATTAATAAAGGGGATTGACATTCTAATTTATGAGGAGAGGCTAGCTATATTGGATTTATTTACATTAGAAAAGAGGCGTCTAAGAGGGGATATGATAACTATATACAAATATATTCAGGGACAATACAAGGAGCTTTCAAAAGAACTATTCATCCCACGGGCAGTACAAAGGACTCGGGGCCATCCCTTAAGGTTGGAGGAAAGGAAATTTCACCAGCAACAAAGGAAAGGGTTCTTTACAGTAAGGGCAGTTAAAATGTGGAATTCATTACCCATGGAGACTGTGATGGCAGATACAATAGATTTGTTCAAAAAAGGTTGGACATCTTTTTAGATGGGAAAGGTATACAGGGATATACCAAATAAGTATACATGGGAAGGATGTTGATCCAGGGATTAATCCGATTGCCAATTCTTGGAGTCAGGAAGGAATTCATTTTTCCCCTTAATGGGGTTTTTTGTTTGCCTTCCTCTGGATCAATAAGTAAGTATAGATATAGACTAAAGTATCTGTTGTCTGAATTTAGCATAGGTTGAACTTGATGGACGTACGTCTTTTTTCAACCTCATCTACTATGTAACTATGTAACTATATGTAATAGACGATACCGTTCTGTGGCTAACATGGTTTTATTTGTGCGAGTTTTCGAGATACACTGATCTCTTCTTCCGGCGGTGTTACAATGGATAAAGCAAAAAAGGGTTTTACTTAAAAACAATGCATATTGGAATGTATCTGACTGAAGCCTCACACACAGAACAAGAGACAGTCTTGTCGGAGAACATTTCTCTGGCCATAAGATGAACGATCTGAAGGTGGCCATACTCAAAGGTAATCGTCGAACACCAAAAGAGAGATGGTTGCATGAATACAAATTTATGCAACTGTTGGGGACACTTAGCGGTGGCCTAAACCGAGACCGCAGCTTCATGAGTCACTGCTTTGAAACAAGAGAATGCTCACGAATGCACACACAACTGTCTCTTACACATACGTACAAAGTTAGTCTATCCCTATATACCAATAGGGACCACATGGTAGCAACACACATTAATAGTAATGCAACACCCTCTTACATTTCTACACCTACCCAAACCATTGGTATACACTTCCACACCTTTTGTAAAGCGCTGTATACACTGTGGGCACTATATAAATTTATATTTACACACACATACACATCACTAACATTCAGGGACCATTTAACACCTTAAGTCATAAATCGCATACTGCACAGAGGGAGGGATTGGCTTCAGTCAGATACATTCCAAGATTAACTGTCTTTATGTAAAACCCTTTATTGCTTTATCCATTGTAACACCGACGGAAGAGATCAGTGTATCTGGAAAGCTCGCACAAATAAAAGGATTTAGTTAAACACAGAACGGTATTGTCTATTCGTTTTTTATTGTGTGTGTGTGTGTGTGTGTGTGTATTAAAGTTGTCAGATAGCACTCGCATATATTGCTTGAGTTAGGTGTTTATCCCATAGAGAGACATGTAAATAGAGAGCTCCTTACAAGGCAGACCTTGTATCCCAGGGCACCACAGCAAGGAAGAGACAGCACTCACAATAATCCTGTGTAAAAGGTATATTGAAGAAGAACTGGCACAATCACTGACATTTCGGTCCTCCAAACAGGACCTTTCTCAAGGGAGTGCTCAAGACGCAGTGATAAACCCATACCAATATATATACCCACCACCTCAATGAAATATCACCACTGATTGGTTCTGGTAAAAGCCTGCAAATCTACTCAGCTGCTGTATAATGAATTAGATAGGTGCTGATGTCATGTCCACATCGGCATCCGTAGTCCACGAAGCTGCAGCTGATTGCTGAACTTGCGTTCTAAGCGTCCCTGGTAGCCATAGCAATTCTGGCAATGTACCGTGTCTGTTCTCCTAGGCGCTGAGATACCAGCCAATAGCACGCCGGGGGTGTGGCCAGACATAGAGGTTGAGCAACCACTCGCGTCTCTGCCCTGCTTTAAACTAAAAATAAGGATCCTAAATAGGAATATATACAGACAATGAATGGATACAAAAACAATATAGATGTAAGTGCAAAAATAAGGGAAAATAAATAGAAGTATATAGAACCCAGTCCTTCAGTAAAGTCCATCAGATGGTGAATAATTAGTGGATGAATGGTAGAAGTGTGGGGATCTTTGGCAGCTCTCAAAAAGATGAACCACATCCAATTAGCACCTAGAGGAAGAAAAGAAGAGAAAGTACACGCCCCATTACGTAAAAAAGTACATTTAATGATGGAAGGAAGAGGGGGGGGGAAATAAATACACTCACAAGGGTAAGTTTAAAACAAGCGATTGTGTATAGAATCACCGCCCAGCTGGTGGTTCTGCGTCCAGAATCCACAGCCTGAATCACACTCCGTGGTATAGGCAAACAGCGGAACGTTGAGGAACCCCAGGGCATATGGTATCATCACAAAAGTCCAATAAAAGCAGATATGCTGTTGCTGGCAGCCGCAGAATGTCCTGCACTCGATTTCGTCTGTTGGTGTGCATGCGCGGCGACGTCCTGACACTGTGCAGCGTAGCAGCGCTCCCTTACGCGCTTCGTCGCTCTAGGGCGACTTTCTCAAAGGGGGAAGTACAATGGAGCTAACAGGCTGTGTGTTTAAACCCACTGGGTTGCCTAGAAACCCGTTACTAACCAATGGTGCATTTAGATGAATAATTATTCAAATCAACCAATGGGCTACCATTTAGCATAAGGTTACACCTTCTACAATTAAATAGTATCATGAAATGGTATCACAGTTAATGACTTAGATAAAGATATCTTAAAGGAAATATCCAATTAGACACATCTGCTAGATATATTATGGTATACGTATATAACAATAAAATATTGTGCAGTTTTTTGAGCACTTTTCTTTTCTTGTTATAGGAATCATGAATAAAGCTTTCTTCCAAGACAAAATTGTGCCTGAGATTGTGGAATACATCACACGTGAGTTCCCGGATGGTCACTGTTTCTACCAGGACAACGATCCGAAGCACACCGCGTCAACAGCGCATATCCTTGAGCGAGGTATCAACTGGGTGAAGACGCCAACGGAGTGAGTGCGGTAACCGTGTCTCATTTTTTCCTACTGTTTTTACTGTGTACTGTATCTCCTAAACTAATTGTCCTTTTTTTCCCTTCCAATGACAGATCGCCAGACTTCAATCCGATCGAAATGGTCTGGCATCAGCTGAAGGACCATATCCAGAAAATGGTGAAACCCTCCAAAAAGGACGAGTTGTTGAAATGCATAATGAGTTTTTTGGAATGATGTACTCACCGTGGAACGATGCAATAAATATATTGACCATATTGCGACTGTGTTGCCCATTGTAATCGCGCGTAATGGGCAAGCATCAGGAAGGTAGTATGGTATAGTACTGTACTGTACTGTAGTATTGTAAGTACAGTATGATACAGGTAAGTATGGCACAGATTTTTTCTTTCCTAGTAGTCAGAGTGTACTGTAGTTCCAGTATAAACTAGTTTGCTAGTACTAACTGCATACTGTAGTCCAATATGGAGTAGCTATACAGTACACAATGCCATAATATAGTATACACCTACAGTAACTGCTCAATTTTTTCCTTTCCAGAGAGAGCAGCACCAGCCACCTGGTTACAAAGTATTTAACAGTAGTCACAGTGTACAGTAGTTCAAGTATAGAGTAGTTTGACAGTACTACACAGCACACAGTGCCATAATACAGTATGCACATAACTGCACTAATTTTTTGTTTTCTTGTCTTTTCAGAAAAAAAGGATGGCCTGGGAGAGAGGGGGGGTATCGTTGTAAAGTCTGTGAACTGTTTGTACAGTTAAGTGTACAGTATCTAAAATGCAGTCATGATGTACACAAAACCTCTCCTCTCTCAATGAACTACTGTACTGTACACAGAATGAGGAAGAAGATAAAGACGGAAAAAATTATATTACTATACAGTATATACATATTATTATATATTACATCTTATTAATTAATATTATTATCAATGTGCATTATTCATGATTATCCACCGCCCTCAATTTCCATCTGACAGAAGAACTTAATAAAGACTGCATTATATATTATTAATGATTATTTTTATATTTGTTTTTTTTTGTTCCTGATAAAATAAAATAAATATCTATTTACATTCTTGATAATCATAATCATTGACAACAACCCCCCCCCCCCCCCCCACACACACACACACACCTACGGTACACCAAAGAAAAAGAATGAATGACAAAACATGAATCAGTTAATGTTTTTTTTTAACTCTCAATTCTCACAGTGCTGTGCAAATCAGATTTACATATCAAATTCGAGAAGGGATTTTCCAAAGCGTTACCGTAAACAAAGCCTCAAAGGGTTGGGGGGGGGGGGGGGGTTGAGTGAGACATGCACAGTAATCAGCTAGCTCCCATCTCAAAGAGGATTACACGCAGGCGCAGTGAGGTGACGCTCGGCTAGGGACGGATTAAAAACACAATGAAAAGCTTCAGAAAATGAATGACTCTGTAGAGGTGTCTGTCGATAAGAGTTTCAAATCCTTGAGCGAGCCTTGTGTGTGTGCGTGGGGGAGGGGGGCACAGGGTACAGCTGCAGGAAGGATTAGTTGTACTGCAGTTCAAAGAAATGACATAATTTCAAAAGGCAGGTCATCATAATAATTTGATCCCTACACCCCCAAATACAGTACATAAAAAGCACACAAATCATCCATGTGCAGTAAAACACACAAGTCAAAAGCTACAGTACAGCACAGATTGAATATCGTAATATCAAGATGGTTTTTGCAGGCTTGTGGGGAACATAAAAATAAAAAATGAGAATTTTTTTTTGTTTTTTTTGTTCACTCATTCAAGCAAGTAGTGGTGGGTGAAGTTACAGGCGCATGCGCAGTAATCATCTGCTGTCAAGCAGGAATGTGATTGAAACCAGAAAGACACACATTCAAAGGAATGGTGTGGGAGAGATGTACTGCACTGTAGAGAAGATAAGAAGTTTAAATACCCTGCAGTGCAGTAAATTATCCTGTGTGTGTGCAGGGGCGAGCGAGGGGAGACCGCTGTATATGCCGAAATGTGACACTGTTACAGTACTGTACACGCCTATGCATTTCAACAATTTTCAAATGAGACATACAGCACTGCAAATGCATGTATACAGTAAATATGCAAATTTACAATTGCTGCGGGTGCGCGCACACGCAGACTGTGTACTAACGTAGGTTGAACTGCTAAAGTATTAGACTTCCAAGACAACAGCTCGCGAACGCCCCCCTGAGTTTTTAGACGGTATTGCAGTATTGCAGACAGAGATAATAAAATGCTAATATCACGAGCGCTAAAATAACGCAATTCACTCCGGACCAAAAAAAACCAAATCTGCACGCGATTATCAGAGCGCCGCGGATCTGGTCGCATTAGGATAAAGGCATCCACTGTACCTAGGCACATTCTGACAACAATTCCTCTGCAAAACCCCCCTTGAAACTCATACCCTACAATCCCTGCTTGCGGACAGCCCTGGAAAGGCACAAACATAACAATTCTTTGTCGCACATTTACACAGTATACAAGTACAACGGTTGGGCTGAAGAACAGACACTCTTGAACACCAATACATAGATCAGAGGTAACCAAACGGGCTTAAACCTTTATTGAGAGCTTGGTTACACTCTCACTGTCATAGTTGTCAATATGCTCATTGAATGTATAACACACACATTGAATATGATGATTTCCCATGTTTACTATGTTAATAGTTACTTTTTGGTATTATACCTTGTATGTGAACGAGAACACTGTGGCACTGTCGCCTTTTGATATAGTTACTTTTTCTTGTATTCTAATAAGAGAAAGCTACACAGTACTTATATTTACTGAGCTGGAAGGTTAGTTGCCCAATGACTATAACATTACTTGAGTTACAATGTCCACAAAACTCAGAATCTCACCCTAACTTATGAAATGCTATTGTTTGATGGCTACTCTATTTAAAGTTTATTCCTAAATATATTTTTACAGGGTGGAAACCAGGAGTCCCCCTGAACGTCACTATCGCCTCCCCTCTCCTCCCCCCAACCAGTATAATTGGTTGTGGCTTCATATTGGATGGCCATTTAAATCCCATTTAAAAACCAGGAGGTAATATCAGTAACTTCGCCAATAAGTGTCTCGGGAACTGGGGGGTTTCCCTGATCTGAAAATAGTGCGGGTTAAAGAAAAGAAAAAAAAGGGAGGTTATTGCTTCTTTAATATAAGCCGTACAATCAACTAATAATAGTACAAATGCTTTTGTAAAAGTTTCCAAAACACAGAACCATTTTTATAGTGGTGCTTTTTCTATTAGAGTCTGTAGGGGTTGGAGAACAATAAGAGTTGTCAGTGTCAATTGTCACGAGAGACTAGCACTTTTAATACTTTTTACCTTCTGGGATCATTCACTAGGCAAAATAAGGTAGTGGAATAAAATGAGATTTATTCGGGTAAAACCAGCAGACAAACAATAAATGCACAAAATACAGAAAAATACACACTTACTGGGGGTGAAAACTAGCATCAAATAGGTGCAGGACACCTGCTTTGGAAGGCTTATCCTGACCGGGACCTTGTCCTGGCTACGTGGTACTCTTTTCGGGATAGCCGCACTACCGCTACGTTCTATTCTCAGAACTAGGTCCTAGCGTCTGACTTAGTCTCAGTGAGGCAGGCTTTCCCAGCTCAAACTGAAGCCAATTGTACTGCTATTTGCAACAGAGCAACTTTGAAAAGCCAGCCAGCGCCTCACTGACTCAAGCCACAAGATCATCTGGTTCTCTGATCGGGTAGTCTCCTTACATAGACCCAGCTGTTCTATGCTTAACATGGAAAGGAGACTTGCGACCAATCAGAGGATAGATCGTAATTCAGCCAGTCAATCAGAATGGGGGCTTATCAGGCTGCTGATGTCAGAGGAGGGGGCTTGTTGAGCCGGCTCAGAATGCCGCGTGAGTGTGAAATATGAATTGGCCAATGGGAATCGCGCCTACGAGTAGTGGCTTCCCCCAGCCAACCCATTGCCTCCCGCTGTGCAGGCTCCACCAAGTCTGGCAGTCCAAGTATCTTCCCTGTGGGAAGCCCTTGTTCTCCGGACCCAGTACTCTGCCCTTTCCCGCTCACCAAACTGTCCTGACACCTCTGGACTTCCCTTCTCCCCTTTGATCCACTATCTCTATACAGACATTCCAGCATCTATGTAGATGCCCGGGCTGACTGTATAGAGATTAATACATACAGTATAAAACATAAAACCTTGTTTTATTAACCTTCTAACTCTTAGGTAACACTATTTATGTTGGGGAAATGAGACTGGGATACTGTGAGGAATCCGTTCCTGGGTTTGGCGGTGTAAAGAATCCGTTTCTGGCTTTGCTTGTAGCCTGAGATACACAGGGGGCACGTCGCTTCACCAAACATACACACTTAGAACATAAGACTAAGCTACCTGGTGCAAGGGAGAACGCACAGCATAAACACACAAATAATCAGAAGGTTATATAAAGCCCCCTGTAATTGCACTCTTGATAGGTGACATTATAGGGAAAATGTCATCTTATAGGAGGCCACTAAATAGCCTATTCCCTAAGTAGGGTAAGCCGCAAAGGTCACACTCAAATAAAAATAAAAAACTTTTTAATCAACAATGTTAAAAACGACGAGACACCATAAAAATGCATACACAATGCACGATAAAATCCCCAAATGTGTAGAGGCACGAGAACAGGCTAGGAACTGTCAGTGTCCAAAGCCACAAGATCAGCTGACACAGCGCTACATGAACCAACACAATATCTGTGTGGTAGTGTGCCAAATAATTAAATAATAGATGGTACACCGCAGTAAAGGTTATGAAGTACTTAGAACCCTGCGTGAGGTAGTATATAATCTGGTTAAGGTGTCCTGCTTCTAATCGCTAGCGTGCCGACAGCTGCAGCTCTAGGAAGTAACCAGAGCTAATCGTGCCTCATCCCACAAGCCGCGTGGACGTCGATGTGATGACGTCACGCGTACCCCGACGTACGTTTAGTGCGTCACAGCAGATCTCTGCAGTTCACCTATACTCCCTCTTGCAATCAATAGCTTGTTGTTGAGCCGTAGCTTTTACTGCAGCCGTAGTCCTGGGCTCTGTCATTGAAGGATTCTCGCACACCTCCTTCCTGTTATTGGCCCGTCACCCTTTATATACTGGTCTTCCCACACTGCTTCACTGCCGAGCATAATCCTTCTCTGGATGTTACTGTGTTTTGCCACAAGCCCCCTGGCTTGTATTGTTCCTGTTTCCTGCGACCTGCTGCTATTCTCCATGCAGAGGTCTGTGTTCCCAGTGACCTGCTGCTATTGTCCACGCAGTGGTCTGTGTACCTGTTTCCTGAGGCCTTCTGCACGATCCCTTCTGCAAATGCCTACTTTGGACTCCTGTGCTGAAGCGTTGGTTTTTCTCCAGCGCTGCCTTGCGGTCTTCTTCGGCCAGCCTGCTGTCTCCTCCTACTGAGACCAACGTCATGGGCCATTCCCACTCCTCGCACAGACGCCACTCCAGCGCTCTCGCTCCTACGCTGAAGCAGAGTGCACCTGTCTACCCGTTGCAGAACTCCTGCCTGAACCACGACGTTGCTGCCTTCTCCGATCCTGACCCTGGCTACTCCTCAGACTACGCTGCCTTCTCCAGCCCGGACCCCGGTTTGTTTGACCATGAACTTCGCGCCTTAGGTCGGTGATTGTGCAGCCCCACCTCAGCCTCGCGGTCCGGTCCTGGTTTGTGGCGAGCACAACCGTGACAGGCGGGGGCTCACTCTTGCAGAGCTGGTGTGCTCTCAAACAAACCTCCCCTTGCAATTGCAAGCACTGTCACCTGTGTTTTGCAATCATGCTGCTTTGTCTCTCTGCTCTGGCATTGGAAGAATTCCCACACACCCCTCTCTTGGGATTGGCCATCTGCCTTTCTTATACTGGCTTCCTTCTCTGACTCCTTGCCGAGCATAATCCAAGTTTACTTGGATGTAACGGTGTTTGCCACACACTTCCGCTTTGGCCTTGTTCCTGGGACCTGCTGCTGACGTGTGGGATCCCCCGTTTTACTCTAGCCTGTTCCCGGGACCTCCTGTATTCAAATACTTGTGAGAGAAAGGGACCCCAATGGAGAGCACTCAAGCAGATGCACAGAGTACACTAAACAAAGGATATGTGTATATGTTGATAAGTATATGTACACGATAAAAACCATTTATTAGAGTCTTAACTCAATATTAAAATATAGTAGGACGCTAGGTGCCCAAATAAATGAGACTCAATAGAGCCAAAAAAGCGCAGCGAAAGTAAAAAGTGACGTCATCACGTCAGAGGGGCGGGACTAACGCTCGTGATCGGAGCGCTCCCGGCACCCACACAAACTCCCCAATAGAGAGTTTGTTTAAGCATTGAGCTTGAGACTTAATTATACTAAGCAGCAACCGTGTGTGTACCAGTGTGATCACTAAGCATTAGCTAGTGTGTATACAGCCACAGAACAGAAGCACGGTGCTTGCCTTTTTATGCTACCAGCTTCTCCTGTGTTTTTTTATTGTTCCTGAGTGTATGTAGACACTACTTGTGTACTACAATATTTTTTCTACCTACCTGGACTTATGGTCACTTGTGTACAGCAGATACATCCATCTAGATATCTGCATTTAGGTACAATTCAAGTGAGTGTATGTGAGTGATTGACTTGTTAACCTCCATGGTGTTCTGAATTGCTGCCCCCCCCCTTCCCCCAGGGATCAGAGCAGCGACCTGCTGATACAGACTACCCTATGACTGGTGACTTTAGTCTGTCCCCTGGGAATCTACTATAGCTAACTACTCACTTGTTTCACCTACCTATATATACTTGGTGATGTGATATACATATATATATATATACCACTCACTTTGATAGTCACAAGTGGCTGTACCTGTGACCAAGTACTTACGGACACAGTCTCCAGGAGGCATTGATTACATCTGGCTCTACCCTGCACATATCATCAAAGGCAGTAGCCTACACTATACACTTGAGACCTGGTATTTTTTACTTTCGCTGCGCTTTTTTCGGCTCTTTTGAGTCTCATTTATTTGGGCACCTAGCGTCCTACTATATTTTAATATTGAGTTAAGACTCTAATAAATGGTTTTTATCGTGTACATATACTTATCAACATATACACATATCCTTTGTTTAGTGTACTCTGTGCATCTGCTTGAGTGCTCTCCATTGGGGTCCCTTTCTCTCACAAGTATTAGTTCATATTTACCCCGGATAGAAGCACCACAGAACCTATTCTCAGCTGTTGCGAGGGTACCTTCTTTCCCTTCCCCCACCCCCAGCTTTACCCTAGTATTAACCTCCTGTATTCAACCCAGATAAGGGTCTGCTTTCCGGTACCTGTGCTGAAGCTCTGGATTCCCAGTGTCTAACTTATCCTGTTCCTGAGATCTCCTGCATTCACCCCTGGCAGAGGTCTGGTTCCTGCGCTGAAGCACTGGATTCCCAGCGCTAACCTTCTGTTTCCTGAGGTCTGCTGCATTCATGCCTTGCAGAGGCCTTCGTTATGTCCCGATCCTCATGTAGAGGCCATTCCCGCAGTATGGCTGCTACGCTGAAGCGTGGCGTACCTGATTCCTTGTTGCCAAGCTTCTGCCTGGATATCGATTACCCTGACGTCTCCAACCCTGACCCTGGCTTGTCTAAGGATTACTCTACATTCTCCAACCCTGACCCTGCTACGAATGACTACGAACTGCGCAATCCAGAACCGGCTTCGTGGTCTAAGGTCGGTGTATTCACATCCCCAGCTCCGCCTCGCGGTCCGGTCCCGGTTTGTGGCGAGCACGTTTGTTACAGACACTTGGGGTCGAACACCAGGATTCTTGGGGACACTGTGTAGTCCCAGTGTAATTCACCTCACGTACACGCAGATCCTGCCTGCACGTCCGGGAGTGTTAATGTATATTTTGATAGGGGTCCTAAGTTTATATGTTTAAGAATATATGCTCCATTTTTGTCAGCTCAGGTACAATGTGTATAGCTGTAGGGAAAAGTATAGGAACTCTGTTTTAACACAGAGAGCAAAAGTCACTTCTAATACAGTTGCTCCTTGCTGAGATCAAGCCCCATATATCCTGTTTGACCAGAATCCTGATATATTCAAACTGTCTTGTCAGCAATGTACGATAGCCACGGCAACTGGGGGTTAGCTGACAGAAAATAGCTTTGTTAAGGATAACTATAGCAACGACAGCTCGGCTGGGGGGTAGCTGAAAGGGATATGGCATTGTTAAGCATAACTATAGCAATAACAGCTGGGCTGGGGGGTAACTGAAAGGAATATGGCATTGTTAAGGACAACTGGCTTCTGTTACGTGTACATGGCAACTTGGCAACCTGAATGAATTGTAACTATGTGACAACAACCCGAAAGGGCTATAAGAACTGATGCATGTGCCCATTAAAGCAGACCAGTGAGTGAGAACGATACCTTGTGTCCGAATTATTCACTTGTCTCCAGGCGCCTGTCCAGCTATCCTGTCCAGCACATTGAACCTGAAAGGGACCTCCCGGGAGGCAGTCTTGAGTCCACAGGGTAGACCTGCTACCGTACGGCGGAAAGCAGACCATATTTTCAGGGAGAATTATGGGACTACCGGTAACTTTGTCCCCCGAACTACTACCTGTACATAAGTTCTGAATGCATTTTCACCCAAATAGCCCCCTTGAAACTTACACTCCCAAAATCCCACTGTGATTCCATGACGGGAAAAGGTTATACATATACAGGACAGGTTTATAACATGTTAGACACTGTAACCCAGAGCCCCCCTCTTCTTGCCTATTTTTAGCCTCTGCATTTTTTGTTGTTGTTTACCCCCCTCACTTCCCTCCCTTCCTCCCTCCCCTCCCGCTTCTGTTTTTTGTTTTCCCCATTCCTTAGCATCCATTGCACCGTTTCCCCTCAGGTGTCATTTGCATTTGGAGTAATGTTCACACCTACATTCTCCATTTTGTATATCCCTTTGTGAATATAGCCTATACATTAAACATCTATTCTTGCTGATTTATCAGTCTTCTCCATTATTGTGAGCTGGGAACCACTTCTTTTTTTTACATTTTTTTTCTCTCTCTTTCTCTTCTCCTCCTTTCTCGTCTCCTCTATTCTCTCTTTCTTTTCTCCTATATTCTCTCTCTCTCTCCACCCTCCTACATTCTCTCTCTGACCTGCACAGACGCTAACCTGCACAGACCCTGACCTGCACAGGCACTGCCACACTGACTCTAGCTCTGAGGAGCAGCTGCATTGCTCACTTATCCGGACACAGACCCAGCACTCTATCCTCTTACACTTTAAGGGTTTTTATTATCTCTTGCCTTGCCTAGGTGTCATTTTTAGGCAGGCAACACTCTGCATACTTACACACACTCTGCTATTGGCAACGGGTGGTACGTTTTAACAACTTCTGGGGTAAGCATAGCTATATCCCTGTAGCTGTGCTGGTATTTACTATTCCTATACACCTATATTGAATAAGACAGCGCACATTCTGTGATTATACACTGCTGTTGACATAGCTCCCATTTGATGAGCTGCATATAGGTACACCACAGTATATAGTTTGGTTCATACTGGAGTTTGATTGTCTAACCCAGGGGGGCGCAAACTTCCTTTTTTCCCTTTGCCCCTCTGCCGACGGTCTCCTCACTCCCTCACCCCCTGACCTCCGCTCCGGCGTCATGACATCACGTTTCCATAGCAACGTGACGTCACATGACAACGCCGCGTTGCCATGGCGACGCGGGAAGGAAGCCGCCGGAGCCAAGGTAAGTAAAGGCTTACAAAGGCCCTGCAGTTCCCCCGGCACTTAATTTAAGGGCCTTCGGGAAGCGCGTGGGGCCTCTGTAAACCCCACGCCCCCCCGCAGGCAGTCTCGCGCCCCCCAGTTTGCGCACCGCTGGTCTAACCCGACCATACATATACTATTCTAGTATGCAGACACACTATACAATGGGTGGTCTAGCTAAATAATACTCTCAAATACTAACGGTATTATTCAGGATTGCAATATGGTATGCTTATTCTAGCACCATTATTTATGTGACCCTATATGGATTAAGGCAAGATTTAATATGTTGTATTGTCCTTATGTGTGCACCACTTTAGTTTACCCTAGAGATCAATAAAGGTTATTTTAACTGATCACGATGTTACACTATGTCTAGTTATAGAGTACTATTTAGCTGAGGACTCATCAATTTTTAGAAAAACGTACAAAAATTACGCATAGTTGTTTTCCATGTTTCTCCCTAAACTACGCACACAGCAAGTTTCAGAGCGCCAGGAGCTTTCTAACAAAAGTTAAAAACATTTTTACTCTCGCCACCTTATACCTGGTGGGAGAGACACCGAACACCTACACTGGGGGTTTGGGCATATACCGAGGTACCCTGGAATGTGATTCCCCCCTGCCCGGTCTTACTGTTCTGGTCTGTGTTGAAGCAGGGAGATCTGTTACCTAGGGAGGATTTTGTTACCTAACTGTTACCTAGGGAGGATTTTGTCCTGTGGTCTGCGTCTTCATCTCCAGGAAATCTGGTAGGATTCCTGGGTGCATGTTTTGGGGTAACCAGCAAGTCTGGCCCCCTTCTACCGAAACACACACTGACAACATTTTACCGTAAAATCATCCCTGAAACTCATTCCACTCCGCTGGTTAGCACTCCTGCAACACACATCTTTATTACAACACAGTGCACATCGTAGTGGAATAGTGGTGAGCGCATCAGGTCATCAAAGGAGAATATATACATATATACATAAATACATACACACACACACACCAGAATTAATATTGCCACATAAATATGTTCATACTAATCACACATACCATACATAGGGCATGAACTGTAGATAAATAACGTAATATAAAACTGAAAACAGCTTAACTCACACGGGTAAGTGTGAGTTAAATCACAACAAGCGTTCTTTGCCTCTCCAGACAGCTAATGTACCGTCTCTGGGTTGCTCTTGTCAGTCTCTCGCCACGTTATTACCAGACAGGGGCGAAAGTTTGCAATACACAATGGTAAGATAAAATGGTAGTGTATTAATATAAAAAGTAAGTACAAGTGAACTTACATATAAATAAAAGCGCATCCGTCTCTTGCGTTGTTCCTTAGGGGATCCCCCTGCTGCCGCGTCCGGTTGCAGAGCCTGTATTGGAGCCGTCACGCAGAAACTACGGAAGCCTTCCGTTGCCAAAAACAAAACGGCTACACCAATACAGAACAACGCGTTTCGCGATTTGTATCGCTTCCTCGGGTCCTGTAGGTGGTATCCGTAAAATCTCCTTTTATATCCCTTGGATCCTCGGCCCCATGGGTTGCTTACTATTATCTCATTAAACGTCTGTCATAATCAATCAACCTTATATAGAATTGCATACCATAATGAATATCATATATTACTGCCTAATACACTCGCACTAAGAACAGATTTATACATTTTAATAAGAATTATCTTTAAACCTAATGTCACATAATATGGTCTGATACTTGTGGGGTCACAATCCTTGCTATTAAAAGACAATTAATTGAATGTTGCTGTTTCTAAAATGATTTAAACAAAACTACAATCTTTCACGTAGATCCTTAGATTAGCTAAGTGTAACACCATTACAATACAATTTAGTTGTCCATCAAAGCTACAAATGTAGGATGGTTCTGCATTGACTCAGAAAACTTCATAGAGCTTATTGGAAGGGAATATTAATAATTAAAAAATAAATACCTGCATTATTATGTTTATACCATTCTCTAAATATAATATTTTGTATTGTAAATTGTCACAATAAAAAGTATCATCTGCACAGTCTCATGCATTACAGCATGATATAAAATGTTGGATTATTAAAATATCACCTAAACCTGATAAATCTAAGAAATAATTCTTCAGAGCGATAGATGGAGCCATCTATTGGAAATAAGTGAGAACTTGATAGTACTAGTTTCCACACATAAAGAAGTGTGTATCTGCATATACACTGTGCACAAAATATATTAACAAATATCTTAAAATATTATATAAAATCAATTTCATAGATTGCAACATAATAAAGTGTCTCATTCCTTCATAAACATAGTTTTAGTTGTAAACTATTGCTCTAGAGCACAAATCCATGACGGAATCTAAATGATAGGAATACATAAAACAAAACACATATTATATAAATGTCTCCAAACCCCTTACATATCTCTGATTCATTAAATAAAATCAGCAAGATCTATATCTACATTTAGGCCACGGGGTGTCAGTGTTTCCAATTTGTAGATCCAATACGTCTCTTTCTTTGCCAATTTGGTAAGGCGATCACCCCCTCGCCAGTTCCCAGGAACAGTTTCTATAGCCCTATAAACCAGTCCTGAAGTGTCTTTATTATGAACCATAGCAAAATGTTTAGACGCATTATGGGTAAGTAAACCCCTCCTAATATTGCCCATTATGCGAACCCTCAGTGGTCTACTGGTACGTCCCACATTTTAGAATCCACATGGACACTGGAGGAGGTAAACCACAAATGTGGTACGGCAATTGAGAAACTGATTTGTTTTTTAACTTCTCGCATGTTAGTGTTGTAAAAACCTGAAGTGAAAAAAGTGTTAAAGCCCTGAAGGGGTTAAATAAAGCATAATCTTATGTGAGTAGTGCAATTCAAATCTGGCTAATGCCAGTATCATACTTACCTTTGCTATAAAGGTAATCAGGGTGCACAAATTCCCTGGTGTGAATATAATACAACTTACACATATACATCTCTCTGTCAGCCTTACACATTCACCCACCATTCAATGGAGGTGATGTCCAGACTGACACTGGGGTGTAATATACCTGCACTAATTGGACAATTGGTAGGGGCTCAGTAACTGCTATGTAAAGCAGATGAGCATTTAAACCTACCCCTACGACGTTTCAGAGATACTAAATTTAAAATGCCCTATGGGTGTATGCAGCAAGGAAAAGGATTGCCCAATATTAATGAGAAACTGTACATAATACCGCGCTCCTCCCTAAAGAAGTTTGCTGCAGGTAAAAAGTTAGGCCTTACATATAGAAAAACAAAAAGAACGATTCCTGCGCTCCTACCAATTAGGCTAAGATAAAATAATATTCTCATGAAAAAGGGTATTTGATTAAACCCTTTGGCCAAAGCATTTGTAAGCCTGCATGCCACGTCAAGGCAACCCTTTTAATGCAGGCACCTACACTTATCTGTATATATATATATATGTAATAATTGTCCCATGGACTAGTGAAAAAAGTGTTAAAGCCATGAAGGGGTTAAATAAAGCATAAGCTTATGTGAGTAGTGCAATTAAAATCTGGCTAATGCCAGTATCATACTTACCTTTGCTATAAAGGTAATCAGGGTGCACAAATTCCCTAGTGTGAATATAATACAACTTACACATATACATCTAAGATGATGAAGAGGAGGGGAAAAACTGGGCTCAAGCATGTGAATTTTATTTGCCAAAATCCGAGGTTTCGGTTGAACGTTTATTAAGGTGAAGGGCAGCCTCTTCTTCTTCATCATCTTGTATCTAGGAAGGTCTGCTATTTTGAGTTTTGAGCACCGGTAAACTGAAGTGCCTGTGGAACTTTTATTTTATTACCTGCTATAATGTTGTCAGTGATGATATTAATGTACTTATTGCGGTCACTTCTGCTCTGCTCGTGGTAGAATCCCAGGGCATGATTTAGCTCATGCTGGACTGACCCCTTAACCACACAGCTGTCCTTCTGCACAGATACTTCCTGGGGTCCCCCGGTCTTCCCAAGAAAGGACCAGCAGCTGAAATGCAGAGATCAGCATAAAATGTATATTCAGAACATATTATGAAATGCTGACAGGGCAAACAGAGCTGTACAGTACATAAAATACTGCTTGGTGCTGATGCTTAGACTGCAACTGGAACGGCACCACTTAGAGCAGGGGTGGGGAACGTCCGGCCCGCGGGTCGTGAAGGCCTGCAAAGTCATTTGGTCCGGTCCCCGGGGAAGAAAAAAAAAATTGTAAACTCCCCCTTTCCTGATTGGCTGCCCGTGCTGTCACACTGCCAATTTAATTTTTTTGGCCCGCCTCTTCCTACAGCACTGCCCCCCTCCCTTCTCTCCTCCAGTAATGCCGGGCTCCTTAGGCTCCGCCCCTCTGTCACTCCCTTTAGGCTCCGCGGGCCTGACAGTCTCTCAGCTGCACTGGCTACCTATGCAGCACCAGCAGCCCAACCACGGGCCCCAGGTAACCCACGTGCCCCCTTATAGCCCCTCCCAGGCACCTTACCCACCCCAAGGGGGGACAGGCCTTATTTTTGTGTGTTTGCAGAGATGGGCTTATTGTGTGTGTGTGTGTCATTGTGTGTGTGTGTCTGTCTCTGTCATTGTGTGAGCTGTCTGTGCTGAAGCAGGCTCTAGAACTAAGTAATTGATTGAGCCACCTGTGCTGAAGCAGGGATATTCTTACAACCTGGTCTGTTGGCAGGTCTTGAGGACTGAAATTGCGTACCCGTTTAACAAGTTTAAAATCTCAGGTATTTAGGAATAATACCACTAGTATTGTTTTAAACCACTCTGGCCTCTGCTGAGTTATAATCCTCTTGCCTGGTCTCCCCATCAGATGCTGATGAGGTGTCTGTGATAACCACCACCATGCAGGACTTTGCTACCCTGACCTGTGTGTGCTTTGTTCCTCATACAATGGAATTTGACTATCTGCAAATTAAGTCTGACTTTGGGTATGTTGCTGAAATCCAAAGGACTATGTGATACGCACTCATTTTATAAAGGGGTTCATTCTTAAAACAGTAACATTTCCAAGACAAGGTGAAGTTGGTTTGAATATTTTATGTACTGTACAGCTCTGTTTGCCCTGTCAGCATTTCATAATATGTTCTGAATATACATTTTATGCTGATCTCTGCATTTCAGCTGCTGGTCCTTTCTTGGGAAGACCGGGGGACCCCAGGAAGTATCTGTGCAGAAGGACAGCTGTGTGTTTAAGAGGTCAGTCCAGCATGAGCTAAATCATGCCCTGGGATTCTACCACGAGCAGAGCAGAAGTGACCGCAATAAGTACATTAATATCATCACTGACAACATTATAGCAGGTAATAAAATAAAAGTTCCACAGGCACTTCAGTTTACCGGTGCTCAAAACTCAAAATAGCAGACCTTCCTAGATACAAGATGATGAAGAAGAAGAGGCTGCCCTTCACCTTAATAAAGGTTCAACCGAAACCTCGGATTTTGGCAAATAAAATTCACATGCTTGAGCCCAGTTTTTTCCTCCTCTTCATCATCTTAGATGTAAAACCCTTATTTTAGGGGCTCAAATGTAATTGGACAAATTAACACAATCATAAATAAAATGTTAATTTTTAATACTTTGTTGAGAATCCTTTGCAGGCAATGACTGCTTGAAGTCTGGAACGCATGGACATCACCAAACGCTGGGTTTCCACCTTTGTGATGCTTTGCCAGGGCTTTACTGCAGCTGTCTTCAGTTGTTGTTTGTTTGTGGGTCTTTCTGCCTTAAGTTTTGTCTTCAACAAGTGAAATGCATGCTCGATCGTGTTGAGATCAGGTGATTGACTCGGCCATTGCAGAATATTCCACTTCTTTGCCTTAAAAAACTCCTGGGTTGCTTTCGCAGTATGTTTTGGTCATTGTCCATCTGTAAAGTGAAGCGCCGTCCAATCAACCGCTGAATTTGGCTGAATCTGAGCAGACAATATATCCCTATACACTTCAGAATTCATCCGGCTGCTTCTGTCTTCTGTCACATCATCAATAAACACTAGTGACCCAGTGCCATTGTAAGCCATTCATGCCCATGCCATCACACTGCCTCCACCGTGTTTTACAGATGATGTGGTATGCTTCGGATCATGAGCCGTTTCAAGCCTTCTCCATACTTTTTTCTTCCCATCATTCTGGTACAGGTTGATCTTGGTTTCATCTGTCCAAAGAATGCAGTTCCGGAACTGGGCTGGCTTTTTTAGATATTGTTTAGCAAAGTCTAATCTGGCCTTTCTATTCTTGAGGCTTATGAATGGTTTGCACCCTGTGGTGAACCCTCTGTATTTGCTCTCGGGAAGTCTTCTCTTTATGGTAGACTTGGATAATGATATGCCTACCTCCTGGAGAGTGTTCTTCACTACGCTGGATGTTGTGAAGGGGTTTTTCTTTACCATGGAAAGGATCCTACGATCATCCACCACTGTTGTCTTCCGTGGACATCCAGGCCTTTTTGTGTTGCAGAGCTCACCAGTGCGTTCTTTTTTTCTCAGAATGTACCAAACTGTTGATTTGGCCACTCCTAATGTTCCTGCTAACTCTGATGGATTTTCTTTTTTTGCAGCCTAAGGATGCCCTGTTTCACTTGCATTGAGAGCTCCTTTGACTGCATGTTGTGGGTTCACAGCAACAGCTTCCAAATGCGAATGCCACACCTGGAATCAACTCCAGACCTTTTACCTGCTTAATTGATGATGAAATAACGAAGGAATAGCCCACACCTGTCCATGAAACAGCTTTTGAGTCAATTGTCCAATTACTTTTGGTCCCTTGAAAAAGAGGGAGCAACATATTAAAGAGATGTAATTCCTAAACCCTTCCTCCAATTTGGATGTGAATACTCTCAAATTAAAGCTGATAGACTGCACTTTAACCCCATATTTATTATTTAACTGTAAGTTGAATTTATTTTGGTACACAGCCAAAATAACAAAACTTTTATCAGTGTCCAATTATTTCCGGACCTAACTGTATGTTATAGGTTACCGTGTGCACATTATTTTAATGTACTATATCGTACAAGGCAAGCAGGTGACACATTTAAAGTATTCAAAAATAAATTGCCACAAGTTTTATTCAGTTCAGGTTTCATTGAGGCAATGGGGGGGGGGGGGGGGGGGGCGGGGAGGGGGTTGAGATAAAACGTATTGTCCTCCCACACAAGTATTCTTGTTTTGGATATGTAAAGTGTGATTTACTGGCACTCAGGCAGTCCCCAGAGTCAGGGGTATCACTGTACACCCCCCCACCACCCCCTCCACTGGACCCCCTTACCACTATACATCCCCACCACCGTACACCCCCCACCAGTACCACCACTGCACCTCCCCACACCACCGTACACCCCTCTACCCCCCCACCACCGATCACCCCCCCACCAGTACCACCACTGCACCCCCCCCACCACTGTACATCCCCACCACCACCGTACACCCCTCTACCCCCCACCACCATACACCCCCCACCAGCACCACCACTGTACACCCTCCACCAGTACCACCACTGTACACCCCCCCACAACATCAATGTCCCCCACCCCCATACCACTACTGTACACCCCACCACCACCACACTCCACTAAGATTAACCAAGTAAAAATAAATGATTACATACCAGAAAGGGAAAAAATCTGCGCCGCCAACTTCACCGCTTCACTTAAGTTGCCTTTAAGTGTAACTACATTAATATCAACTCAGTGCTACCAGAAACAATTCATTTTAATAAGACAAGAAAAACGTCACAGTGGTAATAATATGTTTCTCCCGCAGAATGTGGAATTGCCGTCTGGGTGTCACTTGCAATTATTTGCATGGCTTTCATTTTATCGCTGACATTAAACATCGTACACTGTGTCATGAAACATAGAAAAGGTAAGTGCCTACCTGTGGGAGTTTGCATTACAGCTGTGTAAAGGTGCAGCACTTAGGGGCTTTATTTTATATGCCTTCTGTTGTTTTACTTACTTTAATCTATATCTTTTTGTCCTTTGCAAAGCTCTATTTATTTTTAAAACCTGATGCTTTGTCGTTCTGGAGATATACTGTAAGCGTTTGAAATATGAAGTGGCACGGAGGTTAAAATGGGGCTCTCCCCAGAGCCCAGTGAAGTCTAAAGGTTATCATGGTAATCTCAGAAGATGGAGCGCAACACAAGAATTGTGTGGTTTTTGTTGTTGTTATTAAGAGCAGGACATACTCGGGGACAAGATACTAACATTATGAGTTAATGTTTGGAGTGCTGCGCCCCCTCCGGTTCTCTCAATCACATGACCGCTCTGTCATTGATGACGGAACTGAAGAGAAGTCATTCCTCTTCCGAATCCGACCGCCATAATTTCAGAACGTGTCCTGCGTTCCGACGCGATCTGCCCTAAAACAAGCATTTTTGTTTTTGGACATAGCTACTACGTCCCAGGGCACTCAAAGAGTTAAACTCATATAAGCTTCTGGGGGAGGGATTGCTGCTTTAACTTGACAAACTATATTTTCAGCTCTTGGCCTCTAAAACCTGTTTGCTTATTTTTAAAAGTTCACATTCAACAATACACATAAAGGCACTGTTATGTTAGTGTATATCCAGGACAACACTGGCTATTAAACCACAACCCCCATTTACAGGGGGATTGCTGCTTCAGGATATAGTTTGATTGTACCTCATCCTGTGCTAGTTTACACACACCACACACCACACACCACTTGTGAGCACATTCACATGTCTTAAACAGGTCTGCAACTCTGCCTTTCAACCATTATCACCTAGCATACAGTGCATCCACTGCAGCAAAGGTATTCTGGGAAATGACATGCAAATGAGCACACGTGTCACCTTTTGCCTCAAATCCATTTTTACATGGATGCTATGCTTATGCCTGCTGCATTAGGCCAGGTCCCCAATGACTCTGTGTGTGTAGGCGCGCAAAGCCGTGACGCGTACGCTAGCAGGGAAGACAATAGTTTTGTCTCCCCGTGCCACGACACAATCATGTGGTCAGCGCGCACCAATGGAAGGGCAGATATGGCCCGTCATGACTGCCCCCCTAAAAACCGCAGATCGTGGCTTTAAACTGGACACGTGCCGCCAAGTCACCAGGCGCACGTGCTGCAGGTATGAATGGGTCCGTAACCTTACATAGCTTTTCAGCACAGCCTGGGTTAAGGTGCATAGCCAGTAAATCTACTCACAGACAGCTGTCTTGACCTTTTGGGTCTTATCTGTGTGAGGCTGTTTATACTGGCTTTGCAATTCTAAGGCTGGGTAGGTTTCACCAAATTTAGAAAAGTTAGGCCGCGCCTATAGTGCCGGTGACGCGTGACGTCACCGTCGCCGCAAGCGAAAGTTGTATTTCGCTTTGCGGCAGCGTCGCGGTTGACCATGCTCCTGATTGGTTCAGGGGCTGTCACATAAGGCGACAGCCCCTGTACATTCAAATAATTACGGCTACAAAAAAACACGTCGCCTCATCACTTTGTCGCCGTAGCGCTTACTATAAGCGCACGCGGCGGCGGCGACAATGCATTTGTTTTCAGGCGATGTCATGGAACAAGAACTACATTTCTGTTTCACCCCCCCCCCCCTTCCTTGCAGTTCTGCCTGTCAGTTTCTCAGTTCCAGCTGCTTGTGTTTTGCTCTGTGCACAGACACAGTGCCCGTGTGATAGACACAGTGTTATTTCCCCTGTCCCAGCAGCTTGCTGCATCAGAAATGCAACATTATTGCTACATGTTGTGGTTTCCTAGACATTTCAGTGAGTTGCTATAGCAACCCCAGCCTTTCTCCCAAATGGGCTAGTCTGCTTTCTCCCCCTCTGCTCTGCCCACAGATGGTCTGTCCCCAGGCAGGATACCGTGTGCCTTACAGACATTCACAGGAGCTGCTACTCCAGACTTTATGATAACACAGAGCAGCCTTACAAACAGCAGCAGCTTTACACTGCCAGACAGCGCAGCAAGCCTTATACAGCAAACTGCACACAGCCTGCAGCCTTACAAATAAGCAAGCACATTCTCACTGGTCACAGCCAGCAAACTACCCTGCACACAAGGCAGCAGCCTTGCAGACAGACAGTGCTTCTTACACAAAACCTTATTGCCTTTCTCTGTCTGAGTTCACCCTCTGCACAGCTCCATAGTGAGGGATTACCATCTCATCTTACCCTGCGCACGTCCCCATGGCTAGCGCCACCAAGGGCCACGCCACCGGACACCCGCCAGGACATGGGTCTGAGCCACCGGACACCGGTGAGTACAGCTACGCTGAATGCTGCAGGACACCGCTCGGCATCATCAGACACAGTAGCCCATCGCTGACACAGGTAAAAGACCGCACGCCACACGCACTGGCTAAAGGCCTACACAAACCTACAGCATGGCAGAACTCAGAGCCTCACCAGATATCACGCAGGAGAGTGATCACTCAGACACAGAGACCGCTGCGCAACTGCAACAGGCGCAGACAGACGCAAGGCCCAAACGGACAGTCACGCTGACACAAAAGGCCCGTGAAAAATACGAGACTAACATTGAAGCGCACCGCGCTAAATTAGAGTTGGCCTGGAACACTACCACACTTGGGATGCGCAATGTCGCTGCCGCTGGCAATTACGTACAACAGCTCGAGCAGGCAATAACTCAATTAAAGATAGACCACTTATGCTACCAAGAGCTGTCAGAGGCATACGTCACTTACTTGGCCAGGACTAACACCGGCGAAAGCCTGCAAGAAAGGGACTTACAGCATAACATTGACTTGACACGTGACAGCCGCGTGCGAACCTCTATCACGGGAGCCGAGAGTAAGAGGAAAGACCTTTTGCTGGAAACCGCATCACAGCACTCCAGCGCATCCAGGCACTCATCAAGGTCAGCAAGATCAGCGCAATCTAACGCGTCCAGCGCAAGCACAAACGCTACCAAGGTGCGAGCCGTCACAGAGGCCACACGTGCCAGGGCCGAATATAGTCGGAGAGAGGCAGCCGTAAGAGCAGGAAGAGCGCGCATAGAAGAGGAGGAACAGACAGCCGCCGCTAATGCTGCCGCCACTGCTGCCGCTAATGCCGCCACCGCCGCAGCCACTGCGCGTAGGAAAGCCGAATTTGATGTGGAACTAGAGGCACTTAATCAAGAGAAGGAAGCCGCCGCCGCTATAGCCCAAGCCGAAGGCTTAGAAGCAGCTGCGAGACAGGACGGCGGGGAGCTACCGTACAGATGGATAGCCTCAGAGGATCCAATCCAACGCACTGAAGACTACGTAAGGAGCCTCTTCAGTGTAAACACCAGCGCGCCATCTCAACACAGAGGGAGTGACTCCACAGACACCGAAGACTTGCTAGCTCCACGAGGAAAAGATGCTGTTCCTTCAGTGGTACATGCTGCCTGGGTTAGCTACAGCTGCGACAGTGATCCTCACGCCAGCGAGCACACGGATGCACCACAACAGGCTCGCAATCCAGGTACACCCACACGGGAGAACACAGCCCCTCACACTGACCAGCAGTCACCACACGTTCACGCCAAGAAAGAGGCGACCGCACGGACCCTCCCAGCAACTACCTCAGAACGCGACCAACACGCCGATGCCTCAGGCCTGACAGACATAGCCAAGTACATGATCCGGCGTGACCTGGTGAAAACAGGACTCATCAGCTTCGACGACCGCCCTGAGAACTACCGGACGTGGAAGTTCACGTTCAAAGACGCAATCAACAGCTTGGACTTCTCAGCAAGGGAAGAGCTCAACCTGCTATTCAAGTTCCTGGGGAACGAATCCAGGGAGCACACAAAGAGACTTCGGGCGGCAAACGCGAACCAACCCCAAGTAGGTCTTGACCTAGTGTGGGAAAGGCTAGAAGAGTGCTACGGTAGCCCCGATGCAGTCGAGGATTCGCTCTTAAAAAGAGTCGACAGCTTCCCCAAGATCACAACTTAGTGCTACTCGAAGTTACGAGAGCTCGGGGACCTGCTGCAAGAGCTGGAGTTCGCAAGGAAAGACCATTCCTTAACAGGTCTCAACGTCTTGGACTCAGCTCGTGGAGTGAGACCCATCTTGAAGAAGCTACCCTACAACCTCCAAGAAAAATGGATTTCACAAGGCTCCAAATACAAAAGGGAGAAGCAAGTCGCCTTCCCCCCATTCTCATTCTTCTTGAGCTTCATCCGCGAAGCGGCAAGGACAAGGAACGATCCCAGTGTCATCTTAGGTGCGCAAACCACACACAGTGCAAGCAGCCTGAGGAATGAGAGACCAGTGGCGAGATACGGTAACACTCAAACACCCATCTCGGTCCACAGGACGGACGTGCCTCCCACGACCCAAACTACTCCTGATCAGTCGGTCGCCGGAGACGAGGAACCAAGGGACTCAAACAGGGAATGTCCCATACACAAGAAGCCACACCCACTTAACAAGTGCTTTGGGTTCAGGATGAAGTCCCTAGAGGAACGCAAGAGGTTACTTGGAGAATTCAGAGTTTGCTTCAGGTGCTGCTGTTCCACGACTCACCTAGCCAGAGACTGTAAAGAAGATATCAAATGTACAGTGTGCGAAAGCGACAAGCACGTGACATCATTACACACAGAGGTGCTGACACTCCACCAACTCAACAACCCATCCTCCGTAGCGGAGCATGGCGGGGAGAAAGAAGAAGGAGAGCCAACATCCGTCACATCTCAGCGCAATGAGGTTTGCGGAAAAGAAGGTGACAAAATGTCCTGCTCCAAAATATGCCTTGTCGCAGTGCACCCCCAGGGACAACCTGAGAAGGCTATTCGGATGTATACAATCCTCGACGACCAGAGCAACTGATCGCTGGTCAGGTCAGAATTCTTCGACATGTTTAACATACAAGACAGCGCTTCTCCTTACACTCTCAGAACGTGCGCAGGGCGAATGGAGACTACAGGGAGAAGAGTGAATGGCTACACCATATGCTCAATAGACGGCAAAGTGAACATGCCCCTTCCCACACTCATCGAGTGCAGCCACATGGCCACAAACAGGGACAAGATTCCCACACCAGACATGGCACGCCATTACCCGCACCTCAGAGGAATAGCCAACTACATCCTGCCTGTAGAACAAGGCGCCAACATCTTGCTGCTGCTTGGTAAGGACATCATGAGGGTACATAAAGTCCGTAAACAGAATAACGGACCCCACAATGCGCCATACGCCCAAAAACTTAACCTAGGATGGGTGATAGTGGGCAACGCGTGCACTGACAAAGAGCACGGAAAAGACTATGTTGACGCCCGCAGAATGGTGGTAACAGAATGTGGGCACACATCTCTCTCTGAACCATGTCTTGGCCATCTCCAAGTGACAGAAGGGCCAAGTGAAGAGAAAAGACAAGGTCATACCCCTGAGATCAACAAAAACATCCTCACATCGGGGGGATGTGACAATGGCCTAGGATGCTTAGCGGTTCAGATAACCAAGGATAATGAGTCGACTCCACTGAAGGAAGAAAGTAACCTCCCAAAGGTGACCGACAAAGGGATCGTCCAAAAGACAAATAATCGGACGATCCTCTCGCGAGCAATGGCACGGCTAAGACGTACAGTTGTTCCTCTCCACAGAGTATCAAGCGATAAAGCAGCCAGCTGTCACGGCTGGCATAGCCGCAAAAGATTGCGCCCTACAGGTGAAGCCACAGTGTCGCAAAGACATTTCACAAAGGGATTTACAAGGGCAAAAGAGGCTGTTTTTCGTCATGTCCAAGGAGAGAACAACCTCCTGAGGGCAGTCAACAAAGAGACACAAAAGCGTTTCACCAAATGACGTGGAGATGTTCTCGTGCAAGAGGAATGCACCGATGACCTACGGTGCACAGTGTTCCAGACAACAAGGGATGACGACAAGCAAACACCATCGAGAGAGATAGAGGATTCCCGAGGTTAACAGTCAAGGAGCTCGTTAAAGACGGACCGGGCAGTTGGGTGAACCCGCTACCATTCCGTTCACCAAGAAGACGCCTCCTGAACAATAGAGAACCTGCCATCTCTAGGCTCACTTCGCTCCGCCGCAACCCACAAAGGGAGCCGGAGACCAAGAATCAAATTGTGGTCTTCACGCGGAAGAGATTCCTTAGCGCAAACGCAGAGCCAGCGCCTTCACTGAAGGAAGGTAAAAAATGCCGGCACCTCCCATCATCTGCTGTTCACCACCATCAGAAACCCAGCCAGATCTGGGTAACGTTCAGCTCCAATGCTCAGCACCAGGAAGCCTCTCCAAACGGGGCACTACTCACTGGACCAGACTTGACAACCAGTCTTCCAGGGGCATTGATCCGCTTCTGCAAGGAGCCAAAGGCCATCTCCTCCTGCCAAACGCCAGGTGATAGGGTGACAAACTACCACGAGTGGCACATCCACGAGGTGATGCACTCTGTAGAGAAAACTATAGAGTCAAAGGGACTGTTCTCTCACAAAGTTGAAAGGAAACAGTGCCAGAGACTTTCACAGAAAGACATTCTGGTGAACCCAGCTAACCTGGACCGGTTCATCCACCCAACATCCTTTGCTAAAAGACTTTGCCAAGGGATTTCAACGCCAGTGGTACCGGCCGGTATCACCTTGTTATGTGGACATGAACTTTGCATTGTTATGTTATGTTATATTGCACATACAGTGGCGGCAGAGTTTATTCTAACTCGGCCGCCACCGCAAAGTGCGGGAAGACGCGGCTTACTTTTTTTTTCTTCGGCGTGCTGCGCCGAGGACGCCAGGCATCCCCGAAGACACCGGGCATCCTGAAAACGCCAGGCATCCCCGAAGGAGACTGCAGGTAAGGGGGTATTTTATTTTTGGGAGCGTGGAGCGGGCCGGAACAGCCAGGGGGTCGCGAGGGGAAAGGAAGGGGGAGGGGAAGATGCGGCTAGGGTGGGCTGGCGCACGGCCACGTTCGGCGCCAGCCCGTAATGACGCGCGGGGCAAGACGGGTAAAGGTTAGAATAAACTCTGCCGCAGCAGTATGTTCCACATATATATAGAATATAGTGGTATCTCCAGATACCAGATGGGGAGTGTCATGGAACAAGAACTACATTTTGGTTTCACCCCCCCCCCCTTCCTTGCAGTTCTGCCTGTCAGTTTCTCAGTTCCAGCTGCATGTGTTTTGCTCTGTGCACACACACAGTGCCCGTGTGATAGACACAGTGTTATTTCCCCTGTCCCAGTGTAAGGAATCCACTACTGGCTTTGACTATTGCCGTGCAGACCTGTGCAGTTGCAAGCTTCCTCTGGCAATCTATGGCACAGGTGCTGCCTCTTATTGCAGCTTCTGCCCTGTGCTACTTCATTGGAGGAATTCTCACACACCCTCCTCCTGTGATTGGATCTCCGCCCTTTATATTCTAGGTGTTGGCTCTGAACCAGCGCCGAGCATAACTATTCATATCTCTATGTTACTGACTCTGCCACAAACCACCCCAGGCCTCTCTCCTAGTGTTCTTACCTTCAAGTTCCTGAGTATCCAGAGGCCTGGTCCTGGACGTCTGTGCTGAAGCGTTGTTGCCAGCACTGGCCTGCTGCTATCTCCTTGCAGTGGCCTACCCTGGACGTCTGTGCTGAAGCGTTGATGCCAGCACTGGTAACTGCTGCATTCCCTCCTAGCAGTAGCTACCCTTCCTGTCCTGTGGCCTGCCGCTATTCTCCTGTAGTGGCCTATCCTGGACGTCTGTGCTGAAGCGTTGATGCCAGCACTGGTACTGCTGCATTCCCTACTAGCAGTGGCTACCCTTCCTTTCCTGTGGCCTACTGCTATCTCCTTGCAGTGGCCTGCCCTGGACGTCTGTGCTGAAGCGTTGATGCCAGCACTGGCCTGCTGCTATTCTCCTGCAGTGGCCTACCCGGGACGTCTGTGCTGAAGCGTGTTGCCAGCACCGGTACCTGCTGCATTCCCTCCTAGCAGTGGCTACCCTTCCTTTCCTGCGGCTTGCTGCGATCCTCTTGCAGTGACCTGCCTTGGACTTCTGCGCTGAAGCGTTGGTTCTTCCCGACGCTGCCCTGCGGTGAACTTCGGCCAGCCTGCTGTCTCCTCCTGCTGAGATCGGCGTCATGGGCCGAGGCCGCTCCTCGCGCAGAAGCCACCCCCGCGCTCACGCTCCTAAGCTGAAGCGGGGCACTCCTGATTTCCTGTTGCCGAACTCCTGCTTCATTAACGACGATGCTGCCTTCTCCAATCCTGACCCTGCGATGTACGACTATGAACTGCGCACTCCGGATCAGTCTGCGTGGACTCAGGTCGGTGATTATATAACCCCACCTCAGCCCCGCGGTCCGGTCCCGGTTTGTGGCGAGCATCGGCGTAACACCCAGCAGCTTGCTGTATCAGAAATGCAACATTATTGCTACATGTTGTGGTTTCCCTAGACATTTCAGTGAGTTGCTATAGCAACCCCAGCCTTTCTCCCAAATGGGCTAGTCTGCTTTCTCCCCCTCTGCTCTGCCCACAGATGGTCTGTCCCCAGGCTATCTTGCTACCCAGCATACATTGGGACTTCCTTTTCCACCATCACCACCTGGATGAGTGAGTACCCTGTAACTGCTCTAGTGGCAGGATTACCCTTTTCACCTGTCCTTAACTACAAAGCACCCACAGAGAGACACTATCTAAACACCAACATCTCTTCACAAGTGCCTGTCTTTTATGCTGCTTTCCCCAAATAAAGTAAAGAAAAGAAACAAAACTTGTTGTGCTTTGAAAAGACAGCCGAGTTGAAACTATCTGGGCTAATCATCTTACACATGACCCTGGCCCCCAGAATAGGCGACGTTGCGTCGCCGGCACTATAAGCACAGCCTTATGGTGGGTAAAAAACCCTCCACAGTAAAGCATATAGCAAATAAAGAATATCACTTGTGAGCACATTCACATGTCTCAGACAGGTCTGCAACCCGCCTTTCACCATTATCCCCAGCATACAGTGCTTTCACTGCAGCAAGGGATTCTGGGAGATGTAAATGAGCACAAACTGTCACCCTTTGCCATAACCCATTTTTACATGGAACCCTTATAAACTTATGCTCGCTGAATAGATACACATACAATCAATGTATTAACTGCAACAGTTACAGTTCTTCAAATGGTGACATCTTATTAAAATAATAAATATAATGTCATTGAACAAATGTATTATATGCATATATCACAATAAGGGGGGAATAACACACATAAAATAGATATTATAGCCAAAATGGATTTGAAGAAGTAATACTATGGATTTATACCATAACATTATCAGTGTAAACTTGTGTACATACGATACAAAATACTTACTTCAAACTTGGTTTCATATAGTAAAACAAAATGATTGTAGTATTTTGAGGCTAGCAGCAAATATTTGAGGTAATTGTCACGGGAGACCGAACAACAGGGATCGCAAACACCAGGAAGAACGAGAGTTACATAACGCAGGTTTATTCTGCCCGGAGCCAACAGGGAGCAACACAGTACAGGCACAAGGCAATAACTCACTACAACTCGGGGTACAGGGGACTGCCGAAGCAAGATTACCCTGGATGCGGCCTTGATCCATCCGTTCTTCAATACCTGTAACATGGAATGCCCGTCGCTGGTCCACCATTCACCTTCCTGTTGGTCTCTAGTCACAGAGACCAACCATGAACAACTGTGAAGCCCTGATGGGCATTGGCTTGTACAGGACCTCAGCATCCATCTGAAAACATTTAAACCAGGGATAGCCAACTCCAGTCCTCAAGGGCCACCAACAGGTCAGGTTTTCAGGATGTCCCTGCTTCAGCACAGGTGGCTCAATCAGTGGCTCAGTCGAAAACTGAGCCACCTGTGCTGAAGCAGGGATATCCTGAAAACCTGACCTGTTGGTAGCCCTTGAGGACTGGAGTTGGCCACCCCTGATTTAAACCAAGGTGCCAACTAATCCACTGAGCCAATCAGGAGCCGGGGGCTTAGATGGATGGAGGCGGTGACAGTGCCTCAAGATAGTCTCCAGGGGTGGGGCTTTGGGATCATGGGAAATTGAAACTGACCAATGGGAATGGAGCCAACAGGGCCTAGGGCGCAGGGCTTGGTTCCCAATTACAGTTCCACAACTCCCACAGGGGTAGATGCCTGGCTGCCGGGGAGAGAATAATGCTCTGTTTTTCGAGCGTGTATCTTCCTCATCTCCTCATTGTCCAGAGTAAATGCACCTGGTCCCACACAAAGAATAGTCCCTGACTCACTGTATGCTAGCCACTCAACAATTGTTAGTTGCCCAAGCATACGAGTCACACAAAGTTACATTGAAGTCACACAGATACATACTAAATAAACTATACAGATATCTAACTGGGAGTTAGATAATTAGCAGGGCTGGCACTAATTTTGTTGCCCTAAAATGGGCAGTTTGACCCTGTACACTGGATCGCCATCTTGACTGAGCAACAAGCAGGTTTAACTTTTATTATAATGTGCCCCACTGCCCCAGTCATAATTACTTCTTTGTTTGTATATTACTTAAGTGGCACACCCATAGAATCGTGCAATGATTGAAAAGCAAGAGTGTTGCTTAATGAGTTGCCTATTTGAATCCTTAAGAAAAAAAACTACTAGTAATAGAATTGTTTGTTTTGAAACGGTCTCTATTGTTCACGGTTTAATCCTGCATACATGTACATTGGCATGATGGGCATGGGCACTGCTGAACAATGACTAAGTGTGTGCTTCTAATGTTTCTATGAGTGCTTCCTTATTGTGAATCTACAATGTGTAACAATTCATTCAATAGTTTACTTAATGTCTTATTGTATTTTCATACAGCTAAAGAACTGCAACACTACAGTCAGTATAGCATAAGGTGCATTCTGTTTGTCTACTGAATATACCATATTTTATGTTTAGTAAATTAATCAGGGCCGTCGACAGGAGAGCTGGCACAGATTTCCCGGGCCTGGTGGCTGTGGGGGCGTAGCTAGACAGTGCTGGAAGTTGGACCCGACTTCTGTGTCTAGCTGTTGGTGCCACAGCTCTCCCCAACCCATGCCGGCCCCCAAAGCAATACTCCTGCCGGTCAGAGCCGGAAGTTGGGCCAACTTCTGCATCTGTCTGCTGGACCTCCCCACCACCCCACAAGGTAAATTTCTAAGAGTGGGGGTTAAGGATGGGTGTGACAAAGAGGGGTTTGAGTGAGAAAGTAGGGGGAGATTGACTGAAAGAGGAGGGGGATCTTGAGTTATAGAGGAGGGGTGAAAAGAGGAAGAGGGGGTGCAAGGAGGATGAGAGCGAGAGAGGGGGGAAGTGAAAGAGGAAGTGGGAGGGTGTGAGGATGGGGTGGGAGGGAGAAGAGAGAAGGGGGAGGGAGAGGGGATGAGAGTGAGAGAGGAGGAGTGAGAGGAAGGAGGGATGGAGTAAGAGGAGTGAGAGGAAGTGGGGGAGAGATGGAAAGGGGTGGGAGAGAAACGAAGGGGTGCGAGAAATAAGAGGGGGGCCAAACTCCTAGCCTACGTGGAACCGGAATACCCCCCTCCCCCCCCTCCCCAAGGTAAATTTCTTAGCAGGAGGGTTTGAGTGTAAGGATAGGGGAGAGGATTGAGTGTAAGGTAGGGAGGGGTGAGAGGGAGAGGAGGCGAGCAAGGAGGAGGGAGTAGACAGAGGAGAGGGGATAGAGAGATGAGGGAGAGAGAGGAGGGAGAGATGAGAAGGGGGAGAAAGAGAGGAGAGGGGGAGAAAGAGAGAGGAGGGGGAAAGAGAAGAGAGGAGGGGGAGAGAGAGTAGAGGAGGGGAGAGAGAGGAGGGATGGAGAGAGGATGGGTTGGGAAAGAGAAGAGATGGCCCAGTGCAAAACCAACACAAGACAAGAATCCCCTCCCCCTTCCACAAGGTACATTTCTTAGATGGGGGGGGTTGAGTGTAAGGATGGTGGAGGGGATTGAGTTTGAAGAAGGAAAGGTTGAGTTAGAAAGAAGGGCGGGATTAAGTGAGAGAGGAGAGGGGCTAGAGTTATGGAAGAGGGGATGAGAGAGCAGGAAGGGGTGAGAGGATGAGAGTGAGAGAACAGGAGGGGGAGCGTTTGAGAGGAGGAAGGAGAGAGAGGTGCGGGGAGAGTGAAATAGGAGGGAGTGGGAGATAGTGGGGGGGAAAGGAGAGAGAGCGGGGAGGAGGGAATGGGAGAGAATAAGAGAGGAGGGGGTGAGAGGAGAGAGGGCTAGGAAGAGAGTGAGGAGAAAGCTGTCGGCTGCCCTGCCATTAATGCAAGCTTTGTTGGTTTTTTTAAGCAGAGACCCCCTACCTCCAACCTTCTTTTACATACAGTAGTAACAAAACCAGCTATTTCTAGCTCCATTTCTTTCAGGTGTCCAACACCACCCTATTTTTGTTTCTTGCAAAGCTCTTTCGTCATCGAAAGTGCACTATTTTAATATTGCACATATTTGTTCACTGACTTGCATATATGTACTTGGGGTATACTTGCTGTGTGCTATTTGTTATGTAGTACGTGCTGGTTTATTACTAAAACCCAACTTGTGAAATATCCATTTCCTAATACATTGCTTTGCAACCTGTGATCCTGGGGATCTGCTAGGATATTATACAGAAAGGGGTTCCCTGAGGGAAAAAATGGTAATAGAAGATATTTTAGTCCTCAAGACTCAATAGCTTTTTTTTGTTGCTTGTTTTGATTTAATAAAAAAAAAAGTTAATACAGTTATAAATTATACTTAATATAGAAAGCTGTTCATAGAAGTCTTATCATAAAATTGTTTATTAACATACGTAGGATACGTGGGGTGGCGTTCCATTACAATCGATTCTTAAGAGGTTCCACGGTATTACAATACACTTATAATGGGTTCCACAGTTCTAAGGTTGAAAGTGACTGTCCACCATGTTGAACAGCTTATTTATAAATTAATTAGAAATTGGTAATCTTGAGAAAATCACACCCGTGATCATGTTGTTTTCTTCCTCACTGTAACTGGGGGATTTCAAAATAGCACACACGTAACAGTTCCGATAAGTTCTTGTTATAGAAGTAGGTGCCAAATTGTGTTTGCTACTGTATACCAAACAAAATACCAATTCTCTCCATGTGCTTCTTGTTGCTCCCTCCTTGATTAATCTTGTGGTTGACGTATGGTACAAGTAACTCAGATACCACAAAGGCAAAACAGTTTGCTGCACGATCAATGTCTTTTTTTTAC
This sequence comes from Ascaphus truei, assembly GCF_040206685.1. Lineage (NCBI taxonomy): Eukaryota > Metazoa > Chordata > Amphibia > Anura > Ascaphidae > Ascaphus > Ascaphus truei. The sequence continues at coordinate 195,702,144 of NC_134487.1, read as the reverse complement.
GCAGGCGCTCATTCTGATAATAAATAGAGAAGAGATTAATTTGTTATTAGTCTACAGTGCGGAAACAGGCTGTGGCCTGTTTTCCTTCCTCTATTTCACCTCAGGACTTTGCTGACTAGACAAAGGTGGCTTTCCATACTGTACATCAAGACATTCCCTCTGTATCCTCCTCACATTCTACACGTCTTCCTAACTCTCCCCCTGCCTTCCTCAACTCCTTTTCTGCTGTCACAGAGGAGGATGTGTCACTGCTGATCTCCTCTTCTCCCTCTACCACTTGCCCTCTTGACTGTATTCCCTCCCATCTCCTAAAACCTCTTGCTTTTACTATAATCCTTATGCTCACACACATTTTTAACTCCTCCCTCTACTCTTGTACCTTTCCCTCTTCCTTCAAACACGCAACATTTATACCATTACTCAAAAACAGCCAGCTTGACCCTACCTGTGTCTCTAACTATCGTCCCGTCTCCCTTCTGCCTCTAAACTCCTTGAACATCTTGTATTCTCTCGATTGCTCCATTTTCTCACCTATTCTCTCCTAGATTCTCTACAATCTGGCTTCCCCACTGCTCACTCCACACAAGTAGCGCTCACTAAATAACTAATGACCTCCATGCTGCCAAAAATATGGTCATTACAATCTGCTCATATTGCTCGACCTCTCTGCAGCCTTTGATACTGTGGACCACATTCTCCATTCTATTGGTATCCATAACAAAGTTCTATCCAAGATTTCCTCTTACCTCCCCAATCGTACTTTCAGTGTCTCGTTTGCTAACACCTCTTCTAACGATCTGTCTGTGCGGGTACCTCAGGGGTCTGTCCTGGGACCTCTTCTCTCTTCTTTTTACACTCTCTCTCTAGGTGACATTATCACATCTCTTGGGTTCAAAGATCACTTCTATGCTGTTTATTTTTCAACCCCTGACCTTACACCTGCTGTACAGACCAAAGTCTTTGAATGTCTCTCCGCTATATCATCCTGGGTTGCCCTCCGCCAACTCAAAACGTAACATGTCAAAAACAGAGTTCCTCATACTTCCTCCCAAGACTGGCCCCACTACCCCTTCTATATTACTGTTGGCCGCTCTATCATACACCCAGTATCACAAGCACATTTGACTCCTCCCTCACATTCTCCTCTCACATTCAAAATGTAGCTAAAATCTGTCATTTTTTCATTGACAACATTGCAAAGATACACCCTTTCCTCTGTTGCTCTAGTGCTAAAACTCTAACCCAGGTCCTCATTTTCTTCCGGCTCGACTATTATAACCTTCTGATGTTCAGTCTTCCTGCCTCTCACACCTCTCCGTTACAATCTATTCTAAATGCTGCTGCTGCTGCTGCTGCTAGAATCACTTTACTCTCTCCTAAGGCGGAGATTATGGTGCCGGTGTGGCTATGTGCGCGCGCCCGGCAAGCACTCTTTCTGTAGTGGGCTATGCAAGTTACCCCAGTGCCTGCGTGCCTGTCTGTGAAGAGGCAAGTTGGCGCAGCAGTGTTTTGAAAATACAACAAATTTTGTATTTTCAGGCGGATGCGCATGACGTCAGCACATGTGAGCTGGTTCAGCCAATGAGGCCGAACCAGCTTTGTGACTCGTCCACCACGCCCCATGTCTACAATCTCCTGCAGCCAAGTTCACAAATCGCTTGGGCTGCAGGAGTGCGCGCGGCAGAGTACTCATTCGCACACGGCCAAGCAGGGACCAGAATTCCAGCCTTAATCTGTCTCGGTGTCTCTCCTGCTGAAATCCCTCTCCTGGCTTCCTATCAAATTCCGTATTACACACAAAATTCTCCTCCTCACTTTGAAAGCTTTACATTTTTCTGCCATTCCTTACATCTCAGCCCTAATTTCTCACTATACTATGCGTTCTGTTCAAGGATGTCTTCTGTCTACCCCTTTTGTATATAAAGCTCTCTTCCACCTAAACGTTTCTCACTCACTGCCCCACACCTCTAAAATGCCCTTCCCCTCTCTATCCACCCATATGACAGATCTTAAAACCAACCTCCTTATTGAGGCTATTGGGTAGCTCTATGGCTGATACTATACACCTCATACATCGACCGTGGTTCCCTTGCAGACACTTACGAGAACCTTTCTGCTGTCTTTGTACGTTCTTTCTACTTACCACTTACATTGTAAACTCCTCGGCTCAGGGACGCCTTTTCCTAAATGCTACTTTTATGTCTGAACCACTTCTTCTCATTATGTGTTATTATGTCACGTGTATTACTACGGTGAAGCGCTATGTACATAAATGGCGCTATTTAAATAAAGATATACATATGTAACCCCCTCTCCTAAAGGGTTACTAACATGGCTACTGTATGCTGGGCGCCTCCCTGGACTGCTATGGGGATTCAGATGTCACCCAGGGATATTTAAGGAAGAGGGATTATTCTGGAAGGTTAGGTACCAGGAGGACGAGAGGAGCCCCAGGGAGAGTAGATAAGTAATGTTTATAAAGTAATAGTATAGATGAGGCCCCCTTGTCTACCGTGTTGCAGATAGGGACAGTGCTCGTTAAGTTAGGATCCCCGAAAGAGGGAATGGAGTTAAGGAAGGAATAAGGAATGAAAGGAATATATGTCCCCATTGAGGGCCTCAGAAAAGAGGGCTTCCCGTGCGCCGGCAGATAAGCTCTAACGGTGGATCGGCGCTATTATTCCTTATCAGTCTGTATGGAAGTGGCAGTTCCAATCGGGCATCAGGTACCGGGTCAAGTAAGAAAGACCCGTCTGGATTCCTGTAGCGGCCCAGAGTAATTGGATCAATACCAATGATGATTCTGAAGCAACCAGGGGGTCTGAGTCCACATTTACTCATAGCAACTAAGTTACAGTACCTCCATTTGAGTGTTAAGAGTGGGCACTGATGGAAGAACTGTATTCATGTATGTCTACAGTTTGCATGTCAGTTTCATTGTTGTGGGGGAAGAGTGAAGGACCTTTATAACCAGAGGGCACTGCCATCAAGCCAGCCCTGTCTGATAGAAACATAGAGAAGGAAGTGACCAGGTTTAGCAAACTGATATTTAGAAAATAAAGAAAAAAGGGGGTGAGGATTTAAAACAAATGCATATGCAATAAAAAGAAGAGATACAAACCTCTGCTCTTGGTGAACTAATACAATATTTTGTCTTTCAGTATCATCTCTATGCCGATAACATCCAAATATATCTCTCCTCCCTTAACTTCTTTATCCCCTCTCTCCAGTCCAGTGTCTCCAATTGTCTCTCTGCGTGTCGAAAACAGAATTAATATTCTTTCCTCCTTCCACTGCCTCAGCTACACCCACCCTCTCCCTCACTATCAATAATACCACAATCTAATCAACATCCCAAGCCCATTGTCTAGGGATCATCTTTGACTCTGATCTTTCCTTCATTCCTCTCACCCAGTGCCTTACGAAGTCCCGCCGTCCATCTCCACCTTAGAAATATCACTATGATAGGCCCTTTTCTCACTCATGAGGCAATTAAAAGCCAAATTCACTCACTCCCCTCGACTACTGCAACCTTCTCTTAGTTGACATACCCCTTGTCTGCCTATCCCAACTCCAATCCATCCGAAATGATGCTGCGAGACTCCTCTATCAGCCCTCTACATTCTGCACACGACACCAGCCTTTACTGCTGCCTTATTAACTCCTCTCACTACAAGACTTCTCCCGTGCGGCCCCCTCCTTCTGGAATTCCCTACCACGTATCATCAGAGTAAATTTAGCGGGGCTTGGTGCCAGGGGAGAGCACAGGTCTTTTACCTGCTCTTCATCTCAGCGACATCACGTTGTAATGTACTGTCTGCACACACTGAGGTGCAGTTTGGGGCCTTATTAAGTATGTATTCCACCATGAGCTCAGGTCACTATACTACCTGGGATCGGTCAAACTGTTTTGTCAGTCTCATGAATAGGCAATAGGACTTATTATTAATTAGGGGTTTGTGGCACAAATATTTTCTAGCAGGGGGTGCACAATGTAAAAAAGGTTGAAAAACACTGCTCCAGCATAAGTTTGACAAAAGTCAAACTCAATGGAAGAGGCCATCCAACAATTAATAATCTCCTCTACCATTACTTTTCTAATGTTATTCAAGCTTTTTATAGCATTTGTATAATTAATGCTTTCATTTTTTTTTTCTCACTGCAATTATGAACAACAATATATTGAAAATAACCCAATCTATGGCAACTTAAATCAACCAATACTTGGTAAGTGGAATGAAATTACACGTAGTCTACCTTCTCCTGATCTACGTCTCTCCACCTCCCTTATTACTTCTTTTCACTCCCGCCTACAAGACTTTTCCTGTGCTGCACCCCAACTCTGCAATTCTCTACCACGCACAATCAGCCTCTCCCCTGCCACACATACATATAAACGTTCCTTGAGGACACACTTTTTCATTGAGACCTTTCCAACACTCTCCTGTCTACGGTTGCTTTCATCCTAGACTCACATATACAGAGAGTCTGAATGTTGATAGCCAAACCATTGCTAAGAAACTCACACACATTATTCCTTGTGTCTTCACTCCTCTCCTTCTAGAATGTAAGCTCCTTGGGGCAAGGACCTCCTTCCTATTGTCTCATTCGGTCTTAACATACTGTATATGTAGTCTTTAGTAATGCAACATTATTGTCCTCCCTCCCACATGGTACTGCACTGCAGAATATGTTGGTGCCATACAAATAAAAGATAATAATATTTGTTTTCTTATGCGTATTAATAATAATACGCTCTTTTATCATTGCATGCATACACTCCATTAAGAAAAGTGCTGAAACTTTTCCCCCCTGAATGCCAGTACAAAACCGTGCTTTAATAAGTCCTGTTTGACTCACTTCTACTTCAGTTATATTTTTTATGATTGTCTATTTCTTGCACCAATTGCATGTATTTGGCAGGACTGATAAAGATGCCAAATCATCATTAAGATCACGCACGCCTACGTTTCACGTTGTAACTGGATTGCAAATTAATCAATTGGAACACCGCGCTTCTAATTATTCTGAACAAATGTTCATTTTAAAACCTATAAAAAGGAAGTTGGAAAAAGAAAAGCAGCTTGCTGATTGACCTTAATATTAGTTATATATCTAGCCCCTCTTCCCCACCCTAAAATCGCAGATCAGGTCCCCTAAGGTGTTCTGGGGTCTGGCTAGATGTCTCTGTGTGGTGCATACCTGCTGGCAGCAGGAGGGCCTGAGTCTCCCCCGATGACATGGGGGATAACAGGAACAGGTTACTGGGGTGGATGCCTTCGTCTTTGTTCAATGGTGCAGCGCTGTCAGGAATCGGCGTTCTCCTCGCTCCCCACACAGAGCACTCCCTCCCCGCAGGGAGCCCCTGGACACACAAAACAATCCTGTCTTACCGGCCTCCACGGCTCCTTGCCCCTGCCGCCGTCGCGGGATCACTCCCCTCAGCGATTCCTCTGCACAGCGCCGGGCGCGCCCACGCCCTCCTGCACGCACACCTGCACCATCCACTGGCTCGCTTCACACACGTACACGAGTTACGGAGCACGCTCAGTCTGCACACTCTTATTCCCGTCCCCCGGACCTCAGGCTCCGCCCCCGCACACTGCACGGGCATACTCAGGTTACTAACAAGACTCACCTGGCCTGTTATGCCTGTACCAATCTGCAGTGCGGGCAGCACCGGCGTAACATTATGTCGAGCCCACAAGACGCAGACCAGACCGAACTTCAACAGTTTCTCTCCAATCTGCTTCAGCAAAACCAGGCCATGGCGGATCAAATTGTGGCACTTACACGCCAGGTCGCAGTACTCTCAGACAGGGTACCGACCGCGACCCCGCTAGATGTAAGCCCCCACTCCGCAAGCGCAGTTAGCAGCTCAGATGTAAGGATTCCTCCCCGCAAGCCTTATGCAGGTGAACCGCAAGATTGTAGGGGTTTCCTAAACCAGTGTGAGGTGCAGTTTGAAATGGCCCCCCATCTCTACAATACTGATCGCAAGAAGGTAGCCTACATTTATAACCTCCTCACTGGCAGCGCCCTGGCTTGGGCTTCCCCGGTTTGGGAGCGACGTTCTGACCTTACCCAAGATTACCCGGCATTTAAAGCCGAGTTTCAACAAGTATTCAATTCTCCCGCTTGTCGGGAGATGGCATCTGTTTCTATGCTGTGGAATTCCGGACTGTAGCAGCCAAGACTAACTGGGGACAAGAGGCTCTCGTCTCCGTGTTCTGGCAAGGCCTGGCAGATCCCATCAAGGATGAACTCTCTCGCCAATCCAGGCCGGATCAATTGGAGGTCCTCATTGATTTGGCTGTCCGAGTGGATCAACGTATCCAGGTACGCCGCTCAGAGCGTCAGCGCACTCGCATCCATAACTTTCAAGTTCCGTTCTCCAGTACTCCCAGCAACACTCCTGCTTCCCCAAGTGCTACCATACCTCTTCGTCCTGCACTGGAGTTGCCAGAGCCAATGCAATTGGGGGTACAACGCATCCACACATCGATACGGCAGTTCCGCCACGCCGGGGGATTGTGTTTCTACTGCGGATCCATGGAACATCTGGTTCGGGAGTGTCCACTGCGTCCGGGAAACGGGAACACCCAGTGAGTACAGAGGGGCTCTCTCTGGGTGTAATGTCTCCACGTCCCCTTTCTAAAGGTGAACTCCCTAAGAAACTTACATTTCCAGTCTCCCTTTCAGGCGATAAGTTCAAGACTTCTACCGCCGCTTTCATTGACTCAGGAGCTGGAGGAAACTTCGTGGATCTTGAATTCGCCAGGTTAAACCGCATACCACTCGTGAGAAAGAAGGTTCCCATCGCACTCGTCTGTATCGATGGACGTCCTCTTACCCCGGCCCACATCTCCTTAGAGACGGCTCCCTTGCTTCTGTCCTCACATCTGCACAAGGAGATCTTAGTTCTCAATGCCATTCATGCTCCTGGGATACCCATCACCCTTGGTCTTCCTTGGCTACAGCTTAACAATCCTCTCATTGACTGGACTTCCTCTGCTCCCATTTCCTGGAGGCCGAGGTCAGACGAGACTCATCAACTGCTGGCCAATACCTCTGTTCCCGAAGTTATTCTACCTTCCATTTACCATCAATTCCGGGACGTTTTCAATAAGGTACACAGGACTTACCGCCGCCACACAGGACTTACGATTGTCCGATCGATCTAGTTCCAGGTTACTCCTTACCCAAGTCCAAGACCTACCCCTTGTCATTACCAGAATCTCACGCTATGGATGAATATATCCAGGAGAATCTCAAGAAAGGCTTTATTCGTCACTCCAATTCCCCAGCAGGGGCTGGGTTTTTCTTCGTCAAGAAAAAGGACGGATCGTTGAGGCCTTGCATCGACTACAGGGGTTTAAACCACATCACTATTAAAAATCGTTACCCCCTTCCCCTTATTACCGAACTGTTCGATAAATTACAGGGGGCCAAGGTTTTTTCCAAGTTGGATCTACGTGGTGCCTATAACCTGGTGCGCAACAGGAAGGGGGATGAATGGAAGACGGCCTTCAACACGCGTAGTGGACACTACGAATATCTGGTAATGCCTTTCGGCTTATGTAATGCTCCCGCTGTCTTCCAGGATTTCATCAACGACGTCTTTCGTAAGGTACTCAATATTATTGTTATTGTATACTTGGATGATATCCTGATTTTTTCCAAAGATCTCCAGGACCATATACGCCACACCTCCTACGTCCTTTCCCGTCTCCGTGAACACCATTTGTACGCCAAACTGGAGAAGTGCACCTTTCATACGACCTCTACTCCGTTCCTGGGGTATATCATTTCCGATGAGGGGTTTATGATGGACTCCGGTAAACTTCAAGCAGTCACTGAATGGCCAAGACCCAACTCTCTCAAGGCCATACAACGTTTTTTAGGGTTCGCTAATTACTATCGTAAGTTTATACGGAGTTTTTCCACCATTGTGGCACCCCTCACTGCGCTCACCAAAAAAGGAGCTGATCCTTCTGCTTGGTCATCCGAGGCCATCTCCGCCTTCGAGACACTCAAGGAAGCCTTTATATCCGCACCTATTCTCCGTCATCCCAACATCGAACTTCCCTTCGTCCTGGAGGTCGACGCTTCTGATTGCGGCGCTGGTGCCGTTCTTTCCCAGAGACCCACGCCACAAGATAAGTTACATCCCTGTGCATATTTTTCCAAGAAATTCTCGTCTGCCGAGAGGAACTATGACGTGGGTAACAGGGAACTTCTGGCCGTGAAGATGGCTCTTCAAGAGTGGAGACACCTGCTAGAGGGGTCGAAAGAGCCGCTTACTATTCTCACGGACCACAAGAACCTTCTTTACATAGAGAACACTCAACGCCTTGGTCCACGACAGCCTCGTTGGGCTCTTTTTTTTCTCGATTCGATTTTCACCTTTCCTATATCCCCGGGACCAAGAACGTAAAGGCAGACGCACTCTCCCGAATACATTCTTCTGAAGAGAGGCCAGAGGAATCTTTGGAGACTATCCTTCCACAAGAGAGGATTCTCGCCACGTCTTCTTTCAAGAATCTTGACAAGATTTTGCACTCCCAGAGACGCATTCCCAAGGACTTGGTCGTTCCCGACAACAAACTCTTTGTACCATCCAAATTTGTTCCAGAGGTCCTGTCTTGGGTTCACTCCTCTAAATCTGCAGGTCATCCAGGTTTTAAGAAGACTACTGATCTCATTCTTCGGAATTTCTGGTGGCCAAGGATGTCTCAAGATATTCTGGAGTTTACCCACGCATGCCCCACGTGCGCTCAAAGCAAGACTCTCCGTCAAAAGCCTCAGGGTTTTCTGTTACCCCTTCCAGTTCCCGACCGCCCCTGGTCCCACATTTCTATGGACTTCATCGTGGAGTTGCCCAGGTCCAGAGGAATGAACACTATCTTGGTGGTCGTGGACAGGTTCTCGAAGATGTCCCATTGTCTTTCATGTGTCCCTCTTAAAACCATTTATCTCCAGTCACTTCTTTCCGGATCAGACTCGTAAACCGGATCCCATTACTGTACAAAATAGCGAGGAATACGAAGTTCACTCTCTTTTGGATTCTCGCCTTTCCAGGGGTCAGCTCCAGTTCTTGGTGCAGTGGAAGGGCTTTGGCCCTGAAGAGAGATCCTGGGTACCTTCAAAGGACATTCATGCCCCGGCCCTTCTTAAGTCCTTCAGGAAAAAGTTTCCAGAGAAACCGTTCTTGGACCGTCCTGAGGCCGTTCCTGAAGAGGGGGGTACTGTCAGGAATCGGCGTTCTCCTCAATCCCCACACAGAGCACTCCCTCCCCGCAGGGAGCCCCTGGACACACAAAACAATCCTGTCTTACCGGCCTCCACGGCTCCTCGCCCCTGCCACCGTCGCGGAATCACTCCCCTCGGCGATTTCTCTGCACAGCGCCGGGCGCGCCCACAACCCTCCTGCACGCACACCTGCACCATCCACTGGCTCTGTTCACACGCGTACACGAGTTACAGAGCACGCTCAGTCTGCACACTCTTATTCCCGTCCCCCGGACCTCAGGCTCCGCCCCCGCACACTGCACGGGCATACTCAGGTTACTAACAAGACTCACATGGCCTGTTATGCCTGCACCAATCTGCAGTGTCTCCCTGTAGCTCTTCCTGTCCCGCCTCCGTTCCTAATTGGACCTTCCTGCTTTATCTAGCTCCTCTCTGCTCTCAGTCTTTGCTCGACATAGGGGCCTATGCAGAGAGCAGCGCTATTTCGAAATTCGCCATTTTTTGGAGAAAATCGCGCAGAAAGCAGCAGAAAATGGCGAGTTCCGAAAAACGCGCCAATTTTTCTTTTTTATTTGTAAAACTCGCCTCGCGGCTGGCGAGAACCTCAATCTCGCCAGTTTTAAAAATATCCGTATGCAGAGAGGCGCGAACGGCATCTAGCGGCTGTTCGCGCCAATAAAATGGCGCGATTGTCTCCGTTTTGCCTCGCCAGAAAAAACTGCCGCTCGCGGCCATTGCAAAGGGAAAAAAAAAGGCGCGAATTTGTTTTAACACATTTCTGAAGCGCGCATCTCGCCAATTTAAACTCGCCACACGCATCCATGTTAAACATAGCAGAATTCGCACTTTTCTGCATATGGAGATTAAAACTCTCCAAAAAAGCTACTTTTTAATAAATTCGCCAATTTTAAAATTCGCTGCTCTCTGCATAGGCCCCATAGTCTCTGTATGGAAGTACTTCTGGATTCTCTCAGTGTTTTCACAGGTTCTGACGCAGCTCGTACGACTACGCCTCTGGCTCTCGATCTCGGCACTCCTTGGACAACGCTCACTCTGGTAACCCCTTGAACTCGGCTTGGACTACGACCTATCTCCACTCTCCACTCCCTGACTTCGGCAAGGCATCATTCACTCTATCTCTACAACCGGTACCGGCAAGTATTGTCTACCTTACTACACCTGGCCTGGCAACGCTTCATACCACACTCCGGACACGCTCCCTTTGCTGCGGGTGCGTGTATTACCACTTCCCCCTTCAGCTCAGGGGACCGGTCTGGTCTGCGGGCAGCACCGGCGTAACAAGCGCCTCCATCTATAGTAAGCCCCAGGAATGCGGGGAGGAATCCTTACCACAGAGATTCCCCACAGGGATGAGAGATTCCAGTCTCACACACGGATTATCTTTAAAAGCAGCAGTCTCTTTATTCTCTTGGGCAGCAGCAGCAGCCGACAGGTACAGTTGATGCACAGTCCACTAACTGTTCTCCCTTATGATGTTCCCTGCCGTCACTCTGGACCCAAAGGGCATCCAGAGTGGGGCTAGCTCTTCCCTCACCCCCTAAGCAGGGTGAGAGGTATTTGGTCCACCTCACTAACTACAGCTATTTCAGCTCTACTCATGAGCTGATCACTCCTCTCCTCACTAACTCACTCACTCACTACTCTCAGACTGACAGAACAGAACACACTAAATAGGAAATGCACTGCTCTTTTATGATCTCAGCAGGCACCGCCCCTGTGTCTCTTGCTTTGACACAGGGTCAGGTGACCTACCTCCACCACTCAGGGCAAGTGCTTGAAGTGGGGGGAACCCATTATAACGCCAGGCAACCTGCCCTTACCAGGGATTATACCAGGAGGAGGATAGAACTATAGCACCATTTCTTACCAGGGCTACATATAATAGGATTGCAGCAATAAAAGTACAGTACTAGATTAAGACGTATATTCAAAATAGGAGGTAAATGAATAGAAGATTATTTACAGGGAAAAATCAGAGTGTAGACAAAGAGAATAATAATCTACTGAGGATGTAACGGACAAGCACACATTCTCAATCACAGACAGGTTATTGCCCCACAACCAGTGTATGTATGTATATATATACAGTATTTCAATATCCCTTTTAATTGCTAATAGTAAAGCTTCTCTCTGCATTGATCTAAATCATTTTCAGATGAGGTTTTAGAGGACAGATCCAAACCGCCCCCCTCCTTCATTTCTTTAATACAAGAATGAAGCAGACGGTCTCGGGAGCAGAACCCCGTTAATTTCAGCTCAGGGGTCCCCCTGCTTACGAAGATACTGTCCTCCGAAGGGGGTGCCTGTATCTCCTGCAGTTTTCTGCAGTTTAAAGCCCCCGATCACATGGGCCAATAGGAAGTTGCACCTGATGACATTACGGCTTCCTATTGGCTCGCGAGCTTTGAAAAGCAGTCGTAATGTGAACCCTGGAGTGGCTTCCGGCACCCACCACGGAGGTAAGTACCTCTGGAAGCAGGGGGTCCCCAGACGTGAAATTAATGGGGTTCCACTCCGGAGACCCCCTGCTTGAATTCTGTATTTAAAAAAATTAAAGAAAACAACAAAACAAACGGCTTGGATTGCCTCTGCAGGGGGGACATTATTGCTAAGAGGGTAATGATCAGTAATTAATCTTGTAACAAAGCTCCCATCAGGCTTCCAAGGATGGGCAATTTTCAGATTCAGTCCATTTTCTTGGTACCATTTTTACACAGACAGTACTTAGAGATAACATTTGTAAATGTACCCACCCCTTATTTTTTTTTATATATAAACCAATAACTTTGACATATAGCCATTTCTAATTATGTCAGCTGCAGCAGATCACAGGGACCCTGTGTGTGCACGTACAAAAGAACCTAATACAAATGTTGACTGATGTCATCAACTTTGAGGTTACATCACCAGATAATGCCAATTCTATGCCGTTCTTATTAACACAAGTTAAAACTGCAGTAGATTACTATTCTGTGATTTAAAGAGATTTATGGTGGTATCAGCTTAAATCTGCTTTCTTCTTTATTAAAGTTATTAGGTCTTTAGCCTTTAAAAAAAAAAAAAAAAAAATGTAATCATTTTTTTTTCTTTTTAAGGGCGCATAGATGAATGTTGTTATGAACAGATGGCAACACCCCAAGAGAGAAACAGAGAAGAATTCCAGGTGCTGTCTTCTATTTTATATTTCCAAGCAAGACACAAACATACACGAATGCTCTGATCACAGTAGAGAACTCTGAACAGCTTCACATTTTCAATGTGTAATCATTACTATACGCTTGACACAGCCTGGATGAGGTAAAGGAAGATGTATACATTGGTGAGGCTGATGTGGTAGAAAGTCTTGACTGGTCAGATTAAGGAATAAAAGCATTTTAAAAGCAATATTCTCTCTCTCTCTCTATATATATATATATATATATATATAAGACCTAGGGCAACCAAACTTGGAAGGTTTACTTTATGTATCAAAACCATAGTCATGGTTTGGATCCTCTCGAACATTCCAAAGAGGGTGCTGCTAGGAACGTTACGTTCCATGTGCTGTAACTGGTAGGCTTTGTATCTGGCACGTGCCGTCATAATGCACATAGCCTGGTTGGTAGCAGATAAGGAGAGTCAGATAGCTATAAAGTTTACCCAGAAAGCAGACGAAGAAAGAAAGAGGAAGTCAGGTGGCACGTGAGGAGAAAAATCGGGTTATAACGGAAGGTCTGCTGCAGCTATATCAAATCGAATTGTACTGGAGAACAGGAGGAGACATAATGTATAAGGGAGATGTTTTATAGAGCTATAAGCAAAAATCCCTGAGTCCCCGGTTAAGCCGGTGTGAGTAGCCTCTACTCACTATTAAGCACCGCCCTGTGACTCCTTTGGATTGAAGCTGCTAGCATGGCTGCTGCTAAACTGTGTGCGTCCTCCGGTTTGCCCCCGGTGGCGTTTCCTCGATCAAAAAAGTAGACAGAACAAAAAAGGATCAAAGTAACAGCTGCTCCAAGGTAGAAAAAAATGGGGAAACCCACCAGCCATAGAAAATTAAAAACAATTTATTAGGCTACATAAAAAACATAAAGACAGTGAAAAAACTCCACCCACGCATTTCACGCCACCTATGGTGCTTTTTCAAGGAAAAAGATTCCCCATTTTTTCTACCTTGGAAGAGATGTTACTTTGATTTTTTTTGTTCTACAGACATAAATTGGCATATTTTATTATTATTTTATTACAAACTTTGAAAGAAAGACTGTTGATCACATTTTCCTTTTATTTTATTTGTTTACTATATTCTTCAGGTGGAATTTGAGGAACAAATGTGTTATGCAGCACTGGACCTCAGCCCTAAAAAGCCCAGGAAAAATAAAAAAAAGAAAGCCTGCCATATAGATGCTCAAGATTGTGTGGAGGACAGAAAACCCCTGAAGCCTGGCAATATCGTATCTAGATCCAGCATATACCTCAACAGTGAGCAGTTAAAAGCTGAAAGCAATGCCGCAGAGGATATGATCCATGACGACCCAATCAGGCTCTACCACCTAATACATATGTAACCCTTCTATGGTACCCCACCTGACATGAGATTGGGGGTACACTCCTTCTGGTCACTGAGTGGTCTGGGTGCTGTGACCTGCTGGTAAACAGGAGGGCTGAGTGCTCCGCGATGTTGTGGGGAGAACCCAGGACAGGGACAGGAGGTGTGGTGTGGGACAGGTTACCTTGTTCTCTCAGGGTGCACAGTGCCTCCAGCCAGCAGGGATCCCCTGGGGTCTACAGAGGAGAGACCCCCACTGACACTCCATTCTCCATACACAGGGACACACACAGCAGCTTCTTTTCTGTGGATCTTTATTCAGAGCAGCATAGATGTGCAGACGGCATACAGCATGATATCACAGGCTTGGAGTAATCTCTGCCTCTCTGCTCATGGCAGCTTGAATTCCCCTCCCTCCTCACCCAGGTGGGGCAGGAGGGAGAGAACTCTTCTTGGCTTGCTATCTCTCTCAGCTCTCTCTGAAGACTAACTCCTGATCACTAACTAACATACTATATTTTTGGAGACATGTCTCAATTTGAATATCCTCAGGGAGTGTCTCTAACTTTGAATCATTACAACTCAAAGCTGGATACCGATTGTCTCACACACACATCCGGGGGTGTTCCAACCCATATCCACCCTTTGGATTAACATGCTCAAAGGTTGCTTAGGCCCGCCTCTGAATATTGCTACAATACTTCAGAGCTGAAACTCACAAACAGGCTAACTGAAGGAATGAACCTTTCCACTGCCCATTCTAACAGGACTGACAGAGGAAAGGCCCAGAATTAGCAATAGCTGCCGAAGGCCAGGCTATACATAAAACAAGAAACATATCTACAGAGGACCAAAATCAAACTGATTGACCCACCCGAAGCAGAATTTGTGATCTGCTGACTGGGATTTTTTTGTGCTTAATATGATCTGGGGTACTTGCATCATCTGTACTTGGCATATACCACGTACGGAAAAAGTGTAATTGCGAAAATAATATTCTGAGCAATAAACAAGAAGAATATAAAGGAAGCATATTGAAAGAAAACATGATAGGGAGCTCACTTTAACAGGTCAACGGCCTCTAGATTCTTTTAGTACTGAGATGAGAAAAGGTACAAGCACAGATCCCTCATGACCAATTGTTAGTAGCCTTATTTACTGACTGTGGGACCTTCCTTAGGTCTTACAGTAGTAGTAGAAAATGAGTGTGCTGAAAGCTCTTTCATCTCACTGGTAAAGATGTTTGCAGTAGTGTGAAACATGAATACAACAAAAGAGCGTTCAATAATGCCAGCCTTGATTACACATCCAAAGCAAAGTAAATATATCGCAATAAGACTGTTTTGTATCGGTCTTCGTTTGGAAGGACTGTAATACTTACTAAAAATGAACAGTGCAGTATACGGAAAAATGGTTGTAGATAACTTTGTATAAAATGATTTCATATATAAACAAGTACATATACATGTGCTGGATTATATGAATATATTAAGATGCTGGAAGAACCACTGTGTGAATTTACAAATAACCTATATATGTTTTTTTTATATTTAAGGACCTGAAGAATCCAGTTCTCCATGTTAATTTGTTGGTAAAATCTGTGTTTATTTATTTTGTTTTTCCAGTGCTCTCCTTTGTATATATTAAAAAAAAAAATTAAGGGACACATCTGAATTAGGTGCCTGTCTGTGCACTTTTTTTTGTGGTTCCCATTGTGTCTTTTTTCTTTATCTCATAGCTTAGTGATGAAAGTTATAGGAAGGGGTGCTTAACAGTCAGTACAATTCTTCTTCTTTTTTTTTTTTTACGGTGATTAGTTTATAATTTTTCACTTACAACAAAAATGATTATGTATAGTTTATTAATCTATTTCAAGTTTTCATTGCTGCAACAGATAATAATGGGGTCCATATGCAGTAAAGCGCAGAGATTCTCAAATGTCTCCATCTTGTGTGCTTCCACTGCAGCAAGGGATTCTGGGAAATTACATGCAAATGAGCACACAATGTGTCACCTTTTGCCTGAAATCCATTTACATGGACCCCATATAAGCAAATGCTCTGCTGTTCACACAGCTTTTACGCACAGCATGGGATTAGATGCAAAGCCAGTCAAACCACGCACAGACATGCTTCAACCTTAATGGGTCTCATCAATGTGAGGTTTGTTGTACTGGCTTTGCAATTTTCAAGGCTGGGTGGATTTACATAACACATTTTAAGTCATGGTGGGTGAAAAAGGCAACAAAAAATCTCCAGCGTTAGCATATAGCCAATAAAGAATATCACTTGTGAGCACATTCATTTCCCAGAATCCCTTGCTGCAGTGGAAGCACTGTATGCTAGATGATAATGGTGAAAGGCAGGTTTGTAGACCTGTCTAAGACATGTGATTGTGCTCACAAGTGATATTCTTTATTGGCTATATGCTAACGGTGGAGGTTTTTTGTTGCCTTTTTCACCCACCAAAACTTAAAATGTGCACACACACCACTCCAAAGGAAAAGGGGGGAGAAGCTGGTACAAATTAACAGGGTCTGAAAGGGGGCCCGGGACCCGACTATGTTGCATGTTTTCGCTTTCTCGGTAGTATCATTATTTGTCACTCCTTGCTGCCGCCCTCCTTCTCCTTCTGAACCGCAGTATTAAATGACATCAGAACGTCGTGTTACCATGGCAACGCGACACCGTCACGGTGACGTCAGCGGCGTAATTTTACGCTGTGGTTCAGATGGAGAAGGAGGCCGTAAGCAAAGAGGCGGCCACACATCTAAGTGCGGGAGAGAAAAGAGCTGCTAAGTGTCCCGGAAAAAAACATTTCACCGGGGCCCGAACTCACTCTTGGCAGCCCAGCATGTATCTACGATTAACCATATATACCGTACAATACCCAGGCAGGAACTTTGATAAAGGACACAGCACACTGAGTGAATCAAAAAAGTTTGTATTGTGGTCAAGAAATGATACCAATGTTTTGGTCAGCTATGGGGCCTTCATCAGCAGACGGAGACGTTGGTACCATAAATAAGTAAGATAAAAGTGACAGACCTCAGCAGAAAGTTGTGTGGAGAGAATATGAAGGGCTTCAGGGATAATCACTGTTGAGTCAGGGTCTGATGCATCTGAACTTCATAACGAAACATAGAAACCTTAGAACCTTAGAACAACACTCCATTCCATTACTCATTGTACTATGACCTGCACGGTATTGTGATGTAATTTCACCAGGATTGAGGATACTCAAGGATACTCTTTGGAAAAGCGCTATTTTAGCGTGAAACGCGCAGAGGTACATCATTGCGCCACCATGCTGTACACCCACAATAAATAATATTTTTAGTTAATTTGCCTAGCGCCGGATTGTTTTTTCTTGGCTGTGGTCGGCCCCCTTCTTTTAGTTATGTGTTTGTCCCTCCCCTTGTTTTTATGGGTTGCTAAGGAACGCTAACGCACTTTACTATTATTGGTCAGTGCACCGGTGTTCCCGGATGCATGACGTCAGTTTGTTGGCCCGTCGCTATGATGACGTCCTCCGCGCGCGCCACGCTTATAGTTTGCGCATGCGTACAGCACTGATGAGCCCTGCATATGCATTGTCACTGAGTTAAGTTCTCTGCTTTTGCATTGGTGGAGCCTGCTTCATGACCAGGTAGGAGAGATTTCTATTGGTTCATCACGACGTCATCACATTGTCTGATTAGAGAATCTAATTGTGCTTTACTGGAGGATTTCTACAGCTCTCTGCAGCGGTCACTGATGAGTCACTCGCTTTCAGCAGGCGGGTATTTTAAAAGCTATTACCAGCTGCAAGCTGTATCTCACTCGGATGGTCCAGAGGAGTGGTGTATTTGGGTATGGACTATGGTTTTATTATATATCCACCCTGGGATTTGCTTGAGGTGCTGTGGAAGCAGGGGAATACATTCACCGCCCCCAGATTGGATCAGATGTTGAGGCTGCCATGTGCAGGTCCTATTGCATAATATCGGGTAAGGACTGTCCTCTAGGATCAATTATCCCTGCATTATTGACTCCCACACCCATTCAATATGTTCTCAGAGGATACCAGTAACTCAGACTAATCCACGGAGGAAACTTGGATTCACTTTACTACTGTATTTGGGATTACAAATGGACTACCTGATTCCCACTCAGATTTTGTGATTGATACTACTGTAACCCCCTGTATCTGCTATCAGCACAGGACATGGGCCCTTTAAGAATTACATTCCACTGGACCATGTGACTGTGCTTAGCCAGTGGAGTGACAGTTGGAAAGGGAGCCGAGGGAGTGAGGCTACTACAGAGAGAGATTAGGGAGCCCGGCTGTGCATGAATTACACCAGGTTGGAGTGGGTGAGCTAACCCACAAAGGATTTAAACTGCAGTTATATTGCCATCAGTTTGATCTTTATGAAGCACCAGGCCTGCAACACACACACAGTTTATGAGCTGCAACGATTGTGCTAGCGCACCAGGATCTACAGGCCAGTACCCCATGATTGGGAGGCCAGACAGAGATAAAAGTTATTATTTGTTTGCACAGCGTTCGCACTGTTGGTATAGTTTGCTTAAATATGTGTATGGAGTGATTCTGAGATTAAGTCACCGTACTAATTCATATGAGATATGCAACACCACAAATTATAGCTATGAGAATATAAAAATTGTTATAATTCATTACCACTGTGTTGTATCTTGTCACTACAGTCTCACACAACATGTAGCTCACACTATAAGAATTAAACAGTAACCCATAGGACTCAGGCTCCCACCTCAGTGATAGGCCATATAATCTGAGGTAAAATAAAGAGGGGTTATATGTATATAATATATATATATATTTTTTTAATTCTCAATATATTTTAATACATAACACAAAAAAAAGCACACGCTTCATAGCGCGTAACTGTGTACAAAAATGGGTAAATTTATTAAGGAGAGTGTCCTTAGGAGATACACTTACAAAAGGTTAAAATAACATGTACATTGGAGAGAAACTGTATGGGGCGTCATCTACAGGAGCAGGGGGGGGGGGGCATAGTGATACTGTGCATCTGGTGTAGCTGCATCTGACTCCTGCCACGAGCCCTGCAGCGTTTCAAGTGCTCAAAAGAGCTTCCTTCTGTAATGCACCGTTGGAAATACAGGCAGAGCAGCTGAAAGGTAACGAGAACACAGTACCTCCTCCCACACGCCCGCCTGAGATGACGTCACCTCGTCTCTACGCGTTTCGTCACGTTGCGTGACTTCCTCAGGAGTTGATTGGTTGATGTGTCATAGCCAGTTTTATAGGGCAAAGTCCACGTAAACACGGCGAAAAAAGCTCAAAGAAGACTGGAATCAGCTCTGCTGATTCAACACACAATCGAAAACGGCTAATAGTATGATATTATTGTTAGAAAAATGATATAATCAATACTAAAATCGCATAAAATGCACTGTGGGCTATACAAAACTAACAAAAACAAACCAGTATAAATATTAAAGGTGGATACATTAGTGATAAATATAAAAATAAACACTAGCAATAAAAATCGGTGTATATATAATACCCGTAAATATAGCATAAACTAATTTAATCATTAGATCTTCAGTGGTGATAGAAAATAAATGCACTGTGGTATACAGCTACTTGAAGTAAAATTTATAATATTTGCAGTCCACCTACAATCAATGAGAAGCATTGATTTAATTATTTTGTCGAGGGAGTTTATGATTTTTCGATTAACTGGGTCAAAGTTACAAGATTATACAAAAATTGTGACAAGTTTTAGAAGTAGATAAAAATGAATCTGTACGTTGCTTTGTATAGGTTTCCTGAAAGATTACGGGTAGATTTGGAACAGATATTAGCACGCATTAAAGAACTGCATCCGTTATAATAAAAAAACAAAGAGAATATCCACCCAAGTTAAACTTCGTATCTCTGACCAACATTGTGTATATTTGTCAAGAGTTGGAAAACTTCAGAAGAATGTCAAATATTGAAAAGACCCAGAGCTAGATATTTATCCTGATCCCCTTCACCCATGATGTGTTCAATGAAAAGTGTATGACCTAGATCTATATACAGATGAGGCGCGATACAAGTTCCCCGTGCATCACGTGGTGGACCGCGGCTCAAGTGCGGCCAAGCACGACCACAGCCCAGCGCAGAGGTAATTTCCCTAGAATTTTTAACGTTGCTGCCTATATCTATACTGTATATATTTGTTTATTCTCTAATTAAGTTTACGTCAAACCACTTATTTTGCTTAGGGAGTGTACAAAATACATATTGGGTGTTATTCATTCAATTGAGATGGAGCCGATAGAGGCACTATGGCACACAAACTCCCATGGATGTCAATGGCAATTTCCACTCGATGGCGCCATTACAGATGAATTAATAACCCCCATTGTCCCATCTGTAACCCCAGGGGATGCTATGTACAATAATGGTTGTGTTACCACTTATATAGTAATATTCTTTGCAAGTACCTAAGCAACTGAAGGTTCACATATCAACAAAATAACACTGCTGTACTAAAACCATGACGACACAGCACTGGTTGTTCCAAGAACAGTCTGACATTGATTGACCTGCTAAATCTGAAAGGAATTTCAAGATTAACTAAACCCTAGTATCTCTGCCTATGAAAAGAATATGAAAACCAGAAACAGGCACTCAAAACATTAATATTTGACATTTCAGTTACTGTACCAAAGTAATCTTTATCAAGCCTTAATGAATAAGCACAAGCAAAGCTCGCTTCATTACACCTTCTTCAATGTTATGGTTAGAGGTCCAAGAAAAATCAAGGTCTTGGCAATTAAAGATTGAATGCGTAATTGAGAAGACTCCCACCCCCTCATTAAGAGGTCCTTGATGAAAATAAAATTTTACTTAAAAGAAGTTAAAGCAGACACGTTTTAAAGTCTGATTACATTTGTTTAAACAAAGACCATTTCATTGCTACATTTTCATTATACCGCTCAACCCCCTTATAACGCTTTTCTTGGGGTCCAAAGAAACACATCGCGCTATAAGCGGATCGCGTTAGAAATAATGTATAATTGTATGCATTGTACAATAAAGTATTTAAGATATCAATAATCGTGTTAAGTATTCATAAATAAGAAAAGTGGGAGCCACGCTTGCATCGCGGTATAAGCGGATTCGCGTTGTAACGGATCGCCTTATAATGGGGTTGAGCTGTATATATGTTTTGGTAAACTGGGATTGTGCATGTAAAGGCAGGCTACAGATTAAAAAAACAATACATTATGAGGCAAAGTAATACATTTTACACCTACGGAAGGGAATGCCAAACCAGTTTACATTCTTGCACCCAATACAAAATCCTTAGAATAATTCAAGGAGAACAAGTTATTGTAAAAAGTATGCCCTCTAACAGCCAGGTATATTTTATGCATCATTCAGTGTTGAATGAACGTGACTTGTTGCTAAATGCTGGCCTTATATATGGTGAGAACGTATAGTAGAGGACTTGCTATACAGGTGTAGTGTGTTAGGATCGTGCAGTAAACTTCAATTTCAGGAAATATAACTTTCTTGCTTTTTTTTGAGAACATGAATATTTTCACAAAATGTGGACATACAAAAACAATAACTATACAAGACGAAGTATTTTATATAGTAAACCACAAAGTTTAATGACAGTTCCACAATATTAACTCACAAAAACATTACATTGAACAAATACTGTATAAAAGTAACCATATACAGGTTTAGTGAACACAACCATACTGTTGAAAATATTTACATCTTTCAGCATAAATGTTGAGGTTTCCATAGTATTTGTATAACTGGGCAATCGGTGTTTTAAAATAATAATAAAAAAAATTTAAAAAAAGAAAAGAATCGCCACAATATTTAAAATAAGTATTACATTTGGATAAAACGGATCTAAATAGAAATGTTTTTACAACTAAGAAACAGTTGAACTAGACACACTAAGTGGCAGTTAAAATAAAAAAAAACATGTACATTACAGGAATATCCCGTTATCAGTTACACAATTGCCTCGATTAAAAATGTATCCTAACATTAAAACCATGCTTTTCAACTCAACTGAATTTACTTGCTAATTGGAAGTAAAAAAAGGATAAAATGCGGCGAATTCAGATTTCCCCAAATCTGCATTTCAAATCCACTTAACACGTTAGTAATATAGCTGGGACTTCCTATCCACACAAAAGGTTTACAGGTTTATTCTCAGTCGGCACACGAAATACGCGTCAAGAATGGAAATGTTGGATTCCGTGATGTTACGGCGCATCTCATGACATGACCAACTGAGTTCTATGACAACATTTTCACGTGCGTATTATAGCTCCTGGGAGATAGGCGATGGAGAGCAATATCCACCTTCACCTACATAAGGGACAATGCAGAAACTGGAGACGTGCAGCTGTGGACTCCCGTTGTAAAATGTGCAGATGCTTAGCGCGTCAGCATGCTTCAGCAAGCAAGTGCTTACCATGGACGAGGCCTAAAGGTGTAATTAGCAGTGACATCTACAAGTCATACTCTACATTTTACTTGCCAATTTCCTATCAAATGGCAGAAAAGCCAATTGGCTACAGATCATAGAATTTACTTAGTAAAAAGTCATTTATTTATAAAGAGATAATATTTAGCAGCGCAGTACAACGGGCTGTGAAAGACCATAACAATAAAATGACATTAACAGACAAT